>NW_009634748.1:0-701 GCF_000690535.1 Cariama cristata | reverse complement strand
TTTCACAAATCCCAGCCAAACGGTAATCTCCGCTTCCCTACTCTTCCTCCACCGTGTATTCCCTGCAATATTTGTCAAGGAATTTCAAGTATCAATTATAACCGCAAATTTTTGATCCCCCCCCAATCTGAAGTGTAGATGATTTGATAGGAATATACAGATATATATAATACCGGTTCTCCCTCAGATGAATTTATTGGACCACGTCCCACCCTCAGCTGAACATTCAGTATTCCAGCATTATCTCCGCACTTAAACTCGCTTTCTCCATTTCTGTGCCAAGATAAATTTGCATAATATTTGCAGTTGTAATTAGCTGATGAACATCTCCCAGCCTTCCCCTTTGTTTTCCGTGCGTTTGGTCTTCAATTGATGCCACTTTTGATCTTTAATATTACAGTGTCCCGATAGAGTATTTTATATCTTATCTGCAGCGCACGCACAAAATCTGCGCAGAAAGGGAGCAAAAAAGGCAAAAAAAAAAAATTTTAAAAAAAAAAAATCAAACCCCCCCCCCATCACCCACCAAAACACAAAACTGGGGAGAAAGGAGAGGGAGCAAAAGACACTGAACGAAGCTGAACTAATCTGAGTTTCGAGAGGTTGCTTCAGATGCCTGAAGCCGCAGTTACGGGGCAAATGCGATAAATGTTGAAATTAGAGCCGTTTAAAATAATAGAGGGCTTGATCAGGTGAGGAAC
>NW_009634747.1:3468-8545 GCF_000690535.1 Cariama cristata | reverse complement strand
CTCCAAACCAGACAGACCCAGAGCCCTTGCCTAGGACTAGGATGTTACTAGAGAAGTGATACAGTAACAATGATGCTCAGCAATTACAGTGCTCAAAAACCTATATAAGCATTAATCCCACAGCTCTGAGCAGTTAATTATTACCACATCCATTTGTACTGAAGAAGATTATAGGGCTTGTTTAGATTAAATGGGAAGATAGTTTGCAGTTTATGCTAGCATAAAGCCACAGCAGCGTTGCCTGGAAGGTCATTTTAATTGACCTCAGAGGAATCGTTTCAGCATGGCACCATCTGTTCAGGCAACACCGGTCTTTCTTACACGACTTCCTCAGGACTGCACAGAACATCAGCAATGCAGGCCTGTGGTGTAACGGCTTCCACACCTGGCCCCACTGACAGAGTCTTGTACTCGTCGGAGCAGAATGATGTGAGCCTCGGGGTACACGTTGCTGGGTTCTTGACATAAGTGTGCCAGTGTGCTCGTCTTCTTTAAGTGGAGTTTTATCTTAAGATGTTCAGGTTTGCGCAAGAAAAATGTCATTAGTCAAGGTTACAAGATGTTGACCAGAAGTCCTTGTTATGAAAACCACTGCAGTGCAAAATGGTCTGTAGGTGTTAAATCCCATTTCTCTGCTAAAATCTGTGTCATACATGCTGAAGGACAGAGGTCTTGTCATAATGCTGAAAAATATTTAGGCTGGACATAAACAGAAATGTATCTGGTGAACAGTTAAAGGAATGCTAACTGAGTCAGCCTTACGAATTCCTCATTCACACTGACTGTGTGCTGCAATGCTGTGAATTCCACTTACGAGACGGATGATTGTTTTTCTGTTGAAAGTCTGCAGGAAAGAACTTCTTGCTGTGTCATATTTACAGCATCCATGCTGGCTGTGCTGGGTATGTTTGCTGTCTCAGGTGTATCATTCCAAGTAAATATCCCCTTGTCAAAAGGTTGATCTTTAAGTTTACTCTCCATCATAGTTACAATAGCTGTCCAATGTAGCTACCTTGCAGTATATGCCGTATGAAGTGGGTTTCTTAAAAATGTTTTGGGGCTATATTAGGAAGCTAGGCATAATTAGTTTGACAATGTCTTCTCTTATGAGTTGGTCCCTGTATATCAGGCATGGCTCAGTGATAATTTTCTAGCTGCATAGTTAACACAGACCATAGCATTATTTATCCTGTGCAAACATTGAAACAACATCTCATGCTTTTCTCACTGTACAGTCTGGTTATTTTTTCATTGTCTTTTATCGGGATTTTCATCAATGTTTCCCCACAGCTTCCAGATTGTTCACAATGCAGATGCAGCAGTTCTGTTCACTGGGCTGGGCAACAGCAATCACGTTACCCATGCCCTGCATTCTTTACATTAGTTGTTCATAGGAAGACAAATTTAATTATAGCTAGTACTAATTGGGGATGGATGGACACTTGGTTGTTTGTTTTAAAAGCCACGATTGTCATAATAAGAAGGCCTAAGCTCCATTTGCTTCTTTCTGATACTTTTGCTAGTGACTGTTTATATTTTGATGCAGCCTGTGAAGGTCAGTTTGTTACAGCAGTTTACACTGATACAGCTGCTGCGGCTGGCACTTAAGATCTGGAGCAGGTGGGTTTGAGTGGGTTTTGAACCTTAGAGTTTTTCAGTGCTATTTTTGTGGCAGTATTTTTATTTTCCATAAATATGTAAAACATTTAGAAGCCCTGCAATGCTTCTGACTATAACATCTTGTGAAGTGAACTCCACTGGTTAACTTTTAATATTTTGTCAGTGCTAAGTATAGGCTACAGATCCTTCCCATCCTGTGTTCCCCAGCGTCTTCTGGAGACGCCCTGCCTAAAGGGATGGTTCTAGTGTTTCAGGAAAGGTTTAAGGCATCTTTTTTGTTATTTCAGGGCCTCTATATGTTCTTCTAATACTAATTATTTACAAGGGATGTTCTGAATATTTTAGATCCCATAGAGATGACTGCTGTGAAGTTCCTGGATTTTATTCTGAGTTCTCTGCTACAAGAGGCATAAAAATTTTGTGGATAGGAATTCCCAGCCATTATTTTTCATCCTAATGTATATTTTATAGCTTTTATAAAAGCTATAGTACACAATTATTTGTGACATTGTTCTTGCTTTTAAAAAAAACCAAAACCACTCCACTTGTACATAAGTTGAAAATTGTTTTGTTTAAATGTTTAATGGGTATAATGGTCCAGCTGAGAGATCATAGGATTTAGCCTGTAGTTATTAAGCACTTAACATTGAAATAGCTTATGTTCAGGATCCCCACTTGGATAAAGCACTGTGTCACTTAGGTGAATATATATTGAGGAAATGTGTGTTCATCTAGGAAAAAGTACAGCAGAGACTGAACCTCTCTTTATAAAGCCAGTAACAATTGTGAAAAGCACAGTAGAAAATATTTTGGTTCCAGCATCTCCTTCAGTCCTGGCACATTTAATGTCCATAGCTTCACTTAAATTAATGTGCTTTTTCCTTCTAGCATTTTAGGTATATTTAGAGCCACTGGTAAGCTTCAAATATTATATGGAAATCTTTAATGAGACCCTTTTGTGATTACTTGTATTAGAAAGGATAGAGTTTTGTTCTGGAGTAATACAAATGAAGAAGAGCGTGCTGCATTTTCCTAATGATTACTATTTATACACTGTTTTTCTGTTCAGTTTTGTATTGCTTTTTAACTGAACTTGGAGCATTAACACAGATCAAAGCTGTGCGTTGGTCCAGATAAGAAGTGAAAAAAGATCAAGAAGTGAGACAGCAGCAGGAGTAGCGATTTGGAGCATCTGTGATAAGAGAAAGGACTGGGAGATGTCAGATAATTGGCAGGAGAGCTCATATGCACTGCAGAGTCATGCTGGAGAAGGTGGTCATTAAACTACAAAGATGATAAATGGAGATGAACAGGACCAAGAGCTATAGATTACAGTAGGCTTCTTTAAATTTTTAATCTAGTTTTTTAAAAGCTGCTCATATTAAACTACTCTGATAGGGAAATCTCTATAATGCTTGTAACTGCTCACCACATCTTTCAAAGACCTCAGTGTCCAAATACACCTTCAGAGATAATCATGGTTGGTACGAAGAGAGCTTTAGTGCTGGTTGGAGTGTAATGGGGAGTGAGCTGTGGAATTCCATGTATTTAGATAGGACATCTGTGATAGTGAAACACGACCATGGACAATTGAGCAGGACAAAAGAAACAGAATTTGTAGGTAGAGGTCTTTTACTAGATCAGCTGATTTAGCAGGAGAAAGTAGACAAGCTTTTGGGCACATGAGCCCTTCTTTAGTCTCAAATAAAACCATGGACTCAATAGCCTTACTGGTTTTATGGCATATTGTAACTCCACAATATTAGAGGAGCCAAGGAGGAGACAGATAGGTGGTTTCAGAACCACGCTCCTGAAGCAACACGTTAAGGGGCAACGGGCACAAAATGAAGCCCAGGCCGTTCCACCTGAACGTGAGGAAGAACTTCTGTACCGTGAGGGGGCAGAGCCCTGGCACAGGCTGCCCAGAGAGGCTGTGGGGTCTCCTTCTCCAGAGATATTCAAACCCCGCCTGGATGCGACCCTGTGCCCCTTGGTGTGGCTGACCCTGCTTTGGCAGCGTGTGGTGCTTGACCCTGCTTGGGCAGGGGTTGGACGGGGCGATCTCCAGAGGGCCCTGCCGACCCCCAGCACTGTGTCAGTCTGTGATTAACCTCTCTGTTCTGTAGGCAACAAACTGCCTATTTCTCTTCCCTAAGATTGTTGCCTTTCTTACCCCCTTAATAACTTCTCTTTTACTTCAAAGCTGTCGGCTATCTTGTCTTTCAGAGACAATCTAACTGATATGCACCTAGCTAAACTCTGAGCAATTGCTTTCTAGTTGTATTTAGCTGAGGTAATTTTATTTAGGTCTGCCACATCTATTTTGGACCTGATGAAGGCCTCTGACTGTTCAAATGCTTGTTTTTCTACAGCTATATCAACTGGTTTAATGCAGCATAATACCTCTATCTGCAAATCTAATGATTAATTTTTGAGGGATGACAAAATTAATGAAGAAAAACTTGAATGCATACTGGACCCGCTAGACTGAAAACAGCAGCGACAGGAGGTTTAGTCATTTAAGAACTACTACATTTTACCTTTGTCTTCAAGCCTTGCAGTTGTACTGGTTACCATGTAAGGAAGCAGTCAGAAACGCTGATCTTCATAATCCCTGATATAGGTATGTCTTACTCTGAACATTGTGAAGGCAAAAACATTTCCAGGGTCGTGTCACGTTTGTGACAGAGCCTGACATCAGTTTCTGGTTTAAGCGCATTTCTCACCTTTTCTTGTCTCCTTAGGCATATTCATTGATACTTAAACCTTTGGCTGGACTCTGGTGAGCTTAGTGGGGCAGAAACTTCTATTTGTTGCCTTCCAGCATGCAGTCTTCTGAAATGTGCTGGGATATAGCAGAAGTAATTAGTGCAACTAAAGCTGTTCTACAGCTTTGCTTTCTCTCCTTTGCAACAACAAGGAGGTTATTGACCATCCCAGCTTTTCTAAAACTAAGTACTGTTTATTCAGTCACACCATTTATAGGAGTAAAGCTTCTGTAGAACAACAAACTGTTATCCTGTCCAACCAGGCAGGCCGTTAGTATTTGTACAGATGATCTCGTACCACCTCTTGGAATGACTAGGTGACCCTAGTTCAGTTCTCAAGTAGACTATGAATAAACCTGGACAAGCAAACACACATGTTCATGTGAGAGCCACCACTGAGGTTGTTCCCAGCCCTTCTTTGTTGCCAGACTTTTAGTATCAGATCAAACCAGTAAAATGATAACCCCTGCCCCTTGGGGTGAGTCTTTAAAGGGCATGTCATGCACTTTTCCAATGTTGTTTTTCCTCTATCTGTTTTTCCCAACTTTCTGTTGGGACTCCACTGCAGGACTTCTGGTTCTTTGAAAACACATTTCACATGGCTGAGTTTGCTACAAATACATTCAGTGACAGACACTTCATAGAATCATAGAATGGTTTGGGTTGGAAGGGACCTCAAAGACCATCCG
>NW_009634747.1:668-3277 GCF_000690535.1 Cariama cristata | reverse complement strand
TTGTCCCTTGTCCTATCACTCCATGCCCTTGTCAAAAGTCCCTCCCCAGCTTTCTTGTCGGCCCCTTTAGGCACTGGAAGGCTGCTCTAAGGTCTGCCCGGAGCCTTCTCTTCTCCAGGCTGAACAACCGCAACTCTCAGCCTGCCTTCATAGGAGAAATGTGTCCTTTATAACATCAAAACAGAAGTGTTTGAATATCTTGTGCCTTCTCAGCATCTGCTACATTGCAGTCTTTGAATGACCCAGGATGTTAAGACGTTGCAACAGGAATGTTTTTATTCTTGGTTTCAAGGTTGCCCCAGTTGTAATTATAGAGAGACATAAATCTCGCTCTACCTTTTGCCCTCACAGTGGCAGTTGAAACTGTCTATTTAGATTTCTCAGAGTTCCTTTTCAGGAAAGACAGAGAACATACAGCAGATAATAGTTTCTGTAGGCTGTAGCCTAGCTCCCTGGCTTATTATTTTATGGAACAGAAGAGAGTAGCCAGGCAAAACAATGACGGAACTCAGCTGAACTGAATGGGCCTGAGACTCACTTGGTTGCCGGGCTTGCACTGCAGTAAAAAACAATTTCTCTGCATCTATATAGTAAGTGGGAATGCAGGAAAAGCTGTAAAGGAAAGGGAAACGGTTGAGAGAAAGAAAAACATGAGGTAGGCCTGGGAAAAGATTTATGGAAACTGAGGAGAGGCTGGAGAGGGCATAGCATGAATGAGAGTAAGTTAAATTGAAAGATAAGAAAGGCTGAAAAGAATTTCAGTTCTAAGGAGTTTTCAGAACTGGAAGAGACCCCTAAGAATAAAAATAACATTTCTTCCAGGGTGCTTGGTGATGAGATGACAATGATGTAGTGAGGAGGGGAGAGACAAAATCAGGGACTTCAGCTGGGACGCTCTGAGATGAATTTTAAAAAGACTTCAGTGTTGAAGCTAAGGGAAGCTAAAGGATCGCATGGGAGAGAAGACTGAAGACAGGCTGGAGTGCTTTGTTAGGTAGGGACGGTTGGCAGTATCTCTTGAAACCATTGCCCAGAAAGACTTGTGGAAAATAAGAAGCGCCCTAGCCACGCTTCTTAATAGCAAGTCCTCCCTAGGAAACCAGTGGATTGTGATACCTAAGAGTGAGATACAGTCAGCAGTTTCAGCTGCTAATGCTGCAGGATACTTTCCATTCCACCAAGCTTCAGTTAGATCTTTTCTGCTCCATCTTTCCTTAACAGAGCTACTACTCTGTTCACTTTTCAATAAAGGAATGGAATTAGCTGGAACAATTCTTGGTGAGTCTATATGCAGTGTATGTTTCATTGTCTCACATTGTACTTGCATTTAGTATGATGATAAAAAAAATCAATACTGAGATATCTAACATAACCCTTCTTGTTACTAATGGCTGAAATAGCAAGAAACAAGTACGCATCTTATCTGGTTGTAAACAATTTTTTTTTAAATCTGAAAATTCAGCTTAAATTTTCATAAGTGTTCGCTTTCCCAGCCAAGATATGGGTCTGAAAACTGACATGCACAGACATAGTCATTTTTTAAATTGTACTTTTACTGAGGACTGAATCTTTCCTTTTTCATTTTGGTGGAGAGCCCATCCTGTATCAAAAACAGTGCTGCCTGCAGAACAGTAAGACTTCAGGAAAGAAGTGCTTTCAAGCCACCCTGTGTTTCCCATGTGGTGTAATATGTACCCCATAGGGAAGAGGGGATTTCTGTCCATCAGTGTGGAGGAGGAGATCCAAATCTGGACAACACATTTAACCCCTCCAGAACTTCCTCAGCCATTGCTCCTTGTAGGAACTGGAGCATTTCCTTTGAGAGATTTAGAATTTGCCTCTTCTCTTCCACTTTAATCCATGTGTGTTGGATTTGGTGTATAATGTTGACAGATTTCATTAGCTGGGTTCAGATTACATGTGTTGTCAAAGCTCTGTTCGTATTGAAGCCTGTGTATGATTTTGATGCTGGGCCTGTACTGTCAGTCTCTCCTCACAAACACTTCTCATGTCGCAAGCAAAGGTTTGAGTACAACTATATTTAAGAATGGATGGGGAAAGCACTGTTAATGAAGAGGAATTATCTTTGGAGTCCTTCTTTCTATGTTGCTTTGTGAAGCTTTTGTTAAAAAAAGATTTTCCTTTTGCCTTGAAGAGCATTCAGTTGTTATTTTCTTTTAAATACTGACTACTGTAAATTGTTTATTGTGCAAGGTGTGGTTAAAGTATCTGATACAACTTAGGGATGTTAGATTTGCAAAGTACTGCACAGAAGAGGAAGTGTGCTAAAACCACATGCTGTTGCGCATTTTCTTCAAAATGGGGGTGAAGGGGCAGTGTTTGTGGCTTGAGTGTTCTCCTTTACCTTGTTACTGCATATTAGACTAGTGTTTATTTTTGTATACTAAATTTGTGATCTTGTGCTTTTCTGCAGAGCTTTCGGTTTTTGCACTGCTGTATGCTTTTATAGGATGATGCCTTTTACTACGCCAGCAGGCAGCAGATGACAAATTCCTGTCACAACGGATACCAGGGCAGTGGGGCCGACAGACGCCGGAGCGCCCGCCAGCCCTGAGCACCGGCACGGCTGCACACAGCTCACCTGCCTG
>NW_009634747.1:0-521 GCF_000690535.1 Cariama cristata | reverse complement strand
TCTTTTTCCCCTCGCCCAGTCTCTCCAGCCCCCGACGCCATTTCCGACGCCGCCCTGCCCCCTCTCCACCTGACGCATGCGCAGTTGCGCTGCACGGTGATCTGCCCCCCCAGGAGGCACGCATGCGCATTGCCGCCATCGTGCTCACTGCTGTCACCAGATGATCAATACCGAGTACTGCAGATGGGGGGGGTGTGGTGTGGTGTCAGGGGTGTAAACGCATGCGCAGTGCCGGCGCCCCGCTGGCGCTTGCCGGCGGTTGAGCCCAGCGCTATACTGCAGCCTGCTTTTCACGCATGCTCCACCTCCGCCTCACGGCTGCTTGCCGTTGATCACAATTCATTACTGTACGGGGGGGGTGTGGGCGGAGGTGGTGTACGCATGCGGAGTACTGCCGCGGTGCTCATTGCTGCCCTCGGCTGATCCCAGCACAGTGCTTCAGGCTGCCGTCTCACGTATGCGCAGTGTCGCCGTCTTCACAGCGGCCTCCGCCTGAGCACAACCCAGTACTGCAGCTCCCA
>NW_009634746.1:0-18733 GCF_000690535.1 Cariama cristata | reverse complement strand
GCAGCCCCCTCGCTACCAAAACCTTGCCAAGTATACCCAATACATTCCATTAGTGTGATCTGCAATGAGAGCATCTGATCATTTGTTTGGAAGCTTTCCTGTTTCTTTTCTAAGCTGTCATTGTGTGTATTTACCAAGGAAAACAGTGCCAATTTTCAGAGGTTCAGTGGTTATATAGTCAGCATTATGTTGAAAGATGATTGCTGGTCTCTAGAAAGCACAAACATGCCTACTCTGGTTATCTAGGTTTTATGTTAACCAAATAATCACAGCCGAAGAAATACCAATTAAGGTACTTTTAATGGAATTTTAACTCTTCAGTACTTCCCTTGCAAAATCTGTGCACAGGTAGTTCAACTTTTGGTTTGCTTCACCTGGGTCAAGCACCTTTCAATTATCTAATTTCCTATTTAGCTGAACCCCATAGCCACAGTTTAGAATTAATTTGTCTGTTCTTTGTGACTATGTTTCTTGTCTTTCCACACAGGAGGAAGTATGTTTCTTGTTATGAAGTGTACCAATGACATGCAAATAACCGCAGCGATCTTACAGAATCAGGAAATCAAAAGCGAAGGCACGTAACATGTCCTTGCCACCTGCCACAGTATTAAACTAAATTAAAAGAGGGTAAGAAGATGGCACCACAGTGAGGATTAAGGATGAAGTGTCAGACATTATTTTAAATCTTCTTATCTTCTGTCAACTTAAATCAAATTCTTGAAATGTACTGGGGCGGAGAACAGGGAGGTGGCTCTGCAAAGTGCCTGAATTAAAGGTGTTTCTTTTTTCCTATGAAGTAGGATCGTTTCTGATACTTATTCAGAGTAATACCTGTTAAATGGGGTAACAAATGTAAGATTTTATTGCTTCTGCTGTTATCAGTCCTGCAGAGCCAGCTACAGCTGGGTACAAGTGGAGGCTTCTCCACAGAAATAACCAAAGTGACACTGACTGCAGTCTAAGGCAATCTGAGGCAATAATCCAATTTACTGATGTCCTCAGGTCACCTATGTGCCACAGCTGACATAAAATGAAGGTAATGTGACTACACAGCTGTCACCAAGGGAATGGGGAAATCAGCGGGGTTGCAAGAATATACACAGGGATATGATTCGACCTGGAGAACATTTACTACAAAGAATGAAGAAGAACGACGGAAAAGATTGATTTTGATACCTCAAGTTGGATGGAGAAGGGAAAACAGAAGTATAATTTTGTTAGCATGCTCTGCCCATCACTGGATCTTTCAGTGCCAGGGTCACTGTCACCTGTCAAAACACAGGCGTATGTCGTGTCCTTACACAGGAATTTGAGACTGCTGAAGAGAAGGTAGTCTCAGAGTGCAGACTGGCAATGCACTGCCCATCTTTATGGTACACGGTTGCCTAACAACATTCATAGCCCTTCCTAAAGGTTTATATTCTTTGCACAATGCGGGAAAAAAACCCTCATGTTTAAGAAGGCGAATCACAGAAAATAGCACACGGAGTAATGAACATCTACGCCAGAGGATATGAAACGATGAGAACAAACACATATAATAAAGTGTACCTTTCTTTCAGAGTTAGAGATTTCCCTTCAGGCCAGCACAGGTTGGTTGGTTGTTCCCAACAGAAATTCAGCCCCTGAGCTGAGCGTCTGTGAAAACTTCTTTCAAACTCAAACTGGTGCAAGGGTTGTGAAGGCTTCGGTCTCTTCCTCCTCTGTTCCTGCCTAGGGCAATGGGACTGATTTAAGCATTTTCAGGTAAGGACTTTTGAGGCAAGATAAATCCCTTCCATTGAAGCAGTTCCACTTCACATACAGTAATCAAATATTCTATAGTCCAAGGGAAGCATAGGAAAAATGACTTTGTAGCCTGTGGGTAAGCAGCTTGTTTATGAAGAGGATGTCTAATTTCATACACCTTCTCCCTTCATTCCAGTCCCACTTTACTTAAAGTTTGCAGGTTCACCTTCTCCAGGAAATTAACTATTAGTTTTTTCCCAAGCAACATAGGACAGCCAAAGGTATTGGATCCCAGAATATATTGGGCTTTTCAGTGAATTTAGCCTTCCTTTTGTTATGTAGATGGATTTTTTTTCAATGTTCTTTGTTTCAGTCACTTATTGTTTCATAGGAAAACATACACTTTTCCAAAACGATTAAGTAATTTAGTAACAGCAAATTTTAGCTCTGAAGACAAGGTTGTAAATACTGCTGATTTTTTTTTCCCAATTTGTTTCTATTTGGAGATTAAGAAGCCTAGACACAATTTCTTTAATGATTAGACAGCAGATTATTGCTGAGTTTCCAGGATTCCCTCATGACTTCATTGTAAATCCACACAACATATGCCTGAGTGGGCCAAACTATGAGATTAATACCTGAGAAGAGATACTTAAACATGCAAAAATTTTTAGCAGGAGGTAAGGATCCAGAAAATCCCATAGGTGGGATTTTTTGCCTCGAGAAGCATGTCTGAGAATCTGTTTTAAACAGGAGCAATTTCTTACAGCCTTGATTAAAGGTTAGAATCTCCCCGGAGTCCTTCTCCTTTGCTCATACTACTTTATTGTGTTTTCCTTCATTTAATTTATTTGTTGTTATGAAAAGGTAGAAAGTTTTCATAAAAACCTGGGAAACGTACTTATTCATTAAGTTGCGGACCTTACAGACGAGAAAAATTCTATAGTTGTTCTGGCATTAATAGGAAAACTATATTGAGACTACCTACCTTTAAGAATGTTTCACAACCATCAATAAAAAACTTATCCGTGTTCTCTCCTTGCCTGACATATCCGCCTTTTACCTCAGAATCTCCTGCTAGCTCTTTTCTTTGGAAAGAAGTAAGTGGGTTGGTTTTAACGTGGTTTTTTTTTTCCTCTTCCTGAATTTCCTGCAAGATTAAAGGGCAAAACTTATGCCCAACAGGAAGAAAGAATTTATAACTATATGACAGGAATAATAATGCAAACAAACACAAGACCTGATATATTAAAGTGGATAAAGCCCTCCCTCCCAGGGAGGTGGTGGGGTCCCCATCCCTGGAGGTGCTTAAGAAAGGACTGGATGTGGCACTGAGTGCCATGGTTTAGCTGACATGGGGGTGTTAGGGCAAAGGTTGGACTCGATGATCCCAGAGGTCTCTTCCAATCAAATCGATTCTGTGATTCTGTGAGTCCGATTCATATTTTAATGGACTTTTCATTGTTATTAGGTTCAGTTACATGGATAAAACATAGCAATTGTAACTCATTAAAGCTTACCATGACACAGATGGCAGAAGCACTGAAGAAGACCGTGGTATGGACTGTAAGAACAGGACAAAAATACTTGCTTCTGACTTCATATTTGTCTTCAGAAAAAAACTTATTTTTACTATCCTTAGCTTCTTATTTTCTTGAATAGTACTGTACTGACACTGGTGGTGACTACTGTACTAGTCCCACAAATAGAGAACTGAAACTCAAGTAAAGTCTGCGTTCAGACTTGTTTCTGGTGTTCAGTTTTGCATATCATTTCTACACAGCCTTGTAAACACACTCTGTCCAAGCTCTGTGCTGTCAAGCAAGCTCAGATGTGACGGCTACCTAGCACGAGTAAGGCACAGTGATTTCAGCAGTTTACACCAAGCATAGCATCCTTCAGCTGGAGCTCTCTGGCATCTGTTGGGTGCAGAGTACATGATATACCTTGCAAAGAAGTAGCTTATAGTAGCACAAATATGAAAGGTTCACAAAAAGAAAGACAAAATCCAAGGCAATAAAAGAACAGACTATAATTTGAGGAAATGCAGCACCAACCTAAAGCATTGTAAGCATGAAACGATCATTTCTGTGTCTGTGTCTGAATATTAAAAAGAACTCCAAAGTAGCTCTGAGTAGCATTATGTATGGACACATAATTTCTTGCTAGATTAAGTCAGCAGCAAAACTAAATCTAAAAATATATTCCTACATATATTTAAAATATTTTTTTTTTCTAGTCTCCATGGTGCATATTCAACCTCAGCACCCACATTCCCGCTTCTGTCTGATGGTTCTTGCCCCAGCTGTAACGAATATGAACGCACTTCCCGGGAGCATGCTTGGCATTGGAGTCTGCCAATTAGGATGGTCATTGTGAAATTTCGCAAGAGACTATGTACTTTGAAGGTAATTCAGAGGAGACGATTGCTGAGAATTGTGTTCATATTCCTTTTTCAGATGGATGATTTTTTATATAACAGTGATGTGTCCCTTGTTCCCCCTCCCCATTCCATATCTGCCAATGTCATATCTGCTTGCCAGTAAGAAAAAATCCATTTTGGTAACAGAAGGAAGGTGATTCTCAGGCTACCATAAAGCATAACCTAACTGAGCACCCTCATAAGCAGTATAAACAAAGTCATAAGTTCTTTCTGTGATCATTCCTGTGTTCACATGAATGAGCAGTACATTGTGTTTCTGGAGCATCTTTAATCAAATGTCTCAAACTAATTTTGCAGCAATTACCAAATTATAACGCATACGTGACCTAAGCAATTTTCAGTAGTCCCATTTAACTGAACAGCAACCTTCATGTTTTTAGGGTTTACTTAGAAGGTTATCTTTTCAAATATAATATTTCAATAAGTTTTATTAAATGAATAAAACTTAATTCCTTTTATAATTTGAAACTTAAACATTAGTAGAATTTTAAATGTAAAAGTATATAACTTTAAGAAGAATTGAAGTTGTTATAACAATTTAAAACCTGACCCTTCTAAAATTCCAAAATGTTAAATTACCCTAGACGAATAGCTTAATCACTTTCTATCAGAGTTCATATCTGTTTTCAATAACAATAAAGAATCCAAAATTCTTTGAGTAGTGCAGAAAATAGAACTAAGGCCAGACTGAATTTAAATATTACTAACATAGTACATCTCTAAAAATTATTACCTTAAGTGCTCAGAGGTATATAGATGTTATCTATTTGTGTGCATATATTCCTTTAAGAAACATCAACAAACTAAACTATACTTTGCTTTCATCATTCTTTGTTGCTTATTGCAGTACTTAAAAAACACCCTCTAATTCGAAATTATGTATTTGTAGAGATCGAAGTGGTATTTTCTTGTCTTTCACTCTCTGAACAGTTTGCAGTTTTATGAAACTGAAACTTGCTTTACTCACAAATTAGATTTCTGCTTTTACTCTTCATTTTATCCAAGTCATTAGTTCTCAGAATTAAACATCATTAGTTATCACAAACAGTAAACAATTGCTTCTGCATATTGATTACATCATAATATGTCGCTATTAACCAAACGAAAGCATTTAAACTCATATCCCCAGTGTAATTATGGGCTAGTCTGCTGAATGGTAGCATTTCAAAATCTATTTGAGTGTTCAGGCCCAAGTGATTGATTACAGATGTCTCACCTATTAAGAAAATGCAACCGTACTATATTAAAAACACGTTTCTCGTTAAATAAACCTGCAGTTTTCATGCTGAGAAAATGTTTCCTTTTTCTTTTCATGTATAACTGTCTCTTGTGACAAAATGATAACATGCTTGTCATCAGTCAGTTCTAGGACATCCAGGAAATTGTGAATACACAACAGAGCTTCCTCAGCATTTGGCTGGAGAGGAGCATTTGGAAATTCAATTAAGTTTTTAATCAGAAAAAGGCCTTTTCACATTGACATCTTCCATGGCCTGTATTTATTCTGTTTAACTTGTTTTTAATTCATTTTCTCATATTTTATTTTTTCCTCAGGCCAGATGTTACATATCCAACTCGAATGACATTCTGCTTTTCATATCACACATTTCTTTAGTTGCTACCAGTTTGATGATTTCACCAAAGAGTTGTGAGAACAGATAGAACAGGTAGCATTAGCTTTCCAATAGTTCACCAAGGAAAAACCTTTCCTTGGATGCCTGGCAGTTTTGTCCCAGGGTGTCTTGCTACCCCTACTACTTCTCCTGCTGATAAAGAAAGAAGAGGATAACCTGACTCTCTGTATCAGCAATTCGTTCAATAAGAAAGGGAATATTTCTACAGCTGGTTACTTAATAAGGACTGTATTTCCACATCTGGACATGTTTTGGAATTATGCCTGCAATTAGAAGTGTTGGTCTAAGTCTCAAAATCTCCTGTGATAATCCCAGTGAGCAAAATTTAAGAAGATTAAGATAATTTTAAGTTTATAGGCAAACAAGAAAGGAATCTGTTCACTTCATCTCGCTTGCCAGCTGGTGATGGTGAGAGGTAAATTGACTCTTATGTCTCCAAAATTGAAAGTGGGTGAAAACAATGTTTGTTTTATTTCCATTAGTACTTTCATGAGGCCTATCCTCATTGAGCATCTGCATTACTGTTTTCCTTGAGTAAGGAGTACTCTTTTGAAGTGTTCCTCCAGTGCTCCCTGTTTATCATGCTTTGGTGCACATCACAAAGGTGGCTCAGAGCACTTGCTCTGAATTCCCTTTGGGTATAACTGAACTTTAGTGAACTCTCCAGGAGTCCACTTAATGTGTGGAAGTGAGTGGGAGGTCAGTCCGTGGAACCAGACAAGACTTGGCTTGGAACCTCCTCCTCCTCCTGCTTGAAATGTGCGTACTGAGGACATGGGGTGCTCTCCAGGTCTGCTCACATTGCCACACTTGCCCAGGGAACAGACACAAGTGCTCCTTTTCCTTCTTTATGCTTGCAAAATAAAGTTGTTACAAAATGGAAATGAAATTGCCTGCAAACATTCACTCTGGAAAACATCAGCGTCAATCATTCTACACTAATATACATGTAATGAAGTGCAAATGTCTGTTGATAAAATTAGTGCGACTGGGCATTGTTTAATATCTGTTGGACTGGTATTTTTGAAAGATCAGGATTACAGCCGATATATGCACATGTTACTTTTCACTTAAGCGAACAAGATCACACAAATTTGCTGGGAGAACAGCCATCATTACCATGGGCTCCATTACCCCAGTTAACATTGTTTTACAATTGACTTTTTTTAGAAAATAATTTCATATTTGAAAAGGTGAGTAGGTTTACCATACAGCAACAGGAACATACTGACCTCGCCTAAGTAGGTACAGCCTCATGGGAGCACTTTTGATGCAGGTTTTATAAAAATGTCAGACAAAATGATTTTATAGAGACAGCAGACTCCATCAGCCCTCACATGTTATTTTCAATAGTACTTGCATGCACTTGTAAGATGATGAATGCACTAATAATGCGAGAGGAATGAAGCACGCTGCAGAAGATCTAGCTGGCTCTCTACATTAAAGATCAAAACAATATATCCTGTTGCTCAGATTATTATTTGTTTTCAATTTGGAAACTATCCAAATGTCTGAGACTGGATTACGACCTCTTTGAACTTGTTACCATGCTAATATTGGAGCACTTGCAACTGAAATATTATGGTTCAATTCCAACAATCAGACAGGTAGTTCCAGGTGAAAATATACACTCTGTCTTCCCTGTTCTGTTATTACTTTAAACAAACTTGGGAGGCTAAGGTATCTCCAGAGAGTAATCCATCCAAACATAATGCAACAGCTAAAACAGGAGGAACTGATCCCATTCTGAGTATGCCTCTATCTCTGTCTTCTAGTTGAAAGGGGATTATAACTTGCAATATATACTGAATAGCTAGATAACCATAGCTCAGTAAGAAAATTCCCGTTCTCAGTATCTACTTAAAAATTTTGTGGCGAATGAGAAAATTCCCTTAAAAACCTTTCTATCAGTGCCAACTTCTGTTCTGAAGTCCTAATTCTTTCTTCTTTTTCACTTATTAGGGCTGCACATATACGATATCACTCATTGACTTGAATGGACATTTGGTCAGATTTCTGTGCTCAGGTCAATGCTGTTCACAATTAGCCACTGGCTTTTCTTCTTCCCAAGCCTCATCCCTGTCCTTTACAGCTAGAACAAGCCCAAACCTCATTAAATAAACATAATTATTAATGTTGGTTCATAATCCGGCGGAGCTGCTTGGAAATGCTCACACCAGCTGCTCTGTGATGCTCAGATGAGACCAGAGTCAGTGAAGAATCAGGGTCTTCTGGGCCATCAGGTAGCAGTATCTTCTATGGTATCATAATCCTCAGAGCATTGCATGACCTTCGTTGCTCTACTAATTTCCTTGCAATGCTGTAGGTACCAGTAATAAAGTGAAAAGGTAAAATCAGTGTAACCACTGCTGCCTTGGGCACCATACTAAATCTCATTGCCCCACCTGGAATGTTAAATGGGAGATTACTCAGTGTTTTTATCATTTTGCTATGAATAGGAATGAAGGTTTTCTGCGCTGCTTCAGTACAAATGTACGTTCTCACTTGTCACAGAATCAAAGGCGAAGAATCCCTAATGGTCACCCAGTTGAATTTTTCTGGTTGTGAGGCTGGGCTTCAGCTACTCAGTGTATGCAAAAGGCAGTACATCTTTCCCAAAATTACATCACATTATTTCTGAATATAGAGAGATTTCTTTCATTTTGATGGAGAGTATTAGCAAGTGGTTCATTTTAATCCAGTTTACCTCTCTTTAAAACAGATGTTTAAACCCATTTGCAAAGTGTTTGGGACATTTATTTTTTTACTTTTATATGACTTCACAGATTAATTCAGATCCTTTGAACTGTTCTATGGCTACATAATGAATACTTAAGCCAAAGCAAAACTCAAAATTTCCAGGATTTTAGCAATATTTGGTTTGGGTTTTTTAAAGTGAAAGTTCCTTTTGAAACAAAGACAGAGAGCAATATTTTATTAATATTTCCAGTAATGAAATTACGAACACCATTTGTTCATTATATGTTGTTTACTTTACGTTCACAAAAAACATTAGGAAAGAAGTCGTCTTCCAAATCCATACATGTAGAAGCCAAGTCTGAGTACCACACATGTGTAGTATTTTAGTTAGAATAGTTACACTATGGTTGTAAAGTCACCTATTCTTAAGTTACTTGCAAATGTGTTCTCAACTTTTGTATCATGGGGAGTTTTTTGTAATTTGGGTGGGTTTTTTTAATATTTTGCGGTTTTGGGTGGTTTATGTTGTTTTGTTTTTCCCTGAGATCTGCTCCAGGACTCACCACCAGAAGTTTAGGCTTTACAACAGAAAAATATTTCAGGTCAATCTCAGCTACATTTGAAATAATAAGTCCTGATGTGCCTCAGGTGCAGAACGAGTCTGCGCCCAGCCGGAGCTGTCCGCTGCTCTGAATTTCAGAAGGCTTATTAGCTAGAATCCAGTGCTGTACCTGAGCAGGATAAATCTGGTTTTGCTACACACTGCTTGAGCTAGGCAACATTTCCAGCTCTGAGGTGAAGGGGATTCAGGGTAATCTGAGCTTGATAAATTGTAATAGACTAGAAGTAAGGTTATGCAAGCAGTTTCAGGGCATAGGTATTATCAGAATTTTTCCATCACCTGGATTTTCCTCCCTCTTATTATTTTTTTTTTTCTTTAATGGACACTCACCTACATAGTTATCCTATCAGATATCCCACAGCCTGGGCATAATTACAACCAGAACAAACAACAAGCCTATTTTCTCAGTTTGAGTCCTCTCCAGCCTGCTGGCCTCAGCTCTTTAGTCTTTGACACAGTAAATTCTAATTACAAACTTAACACAGTAGAGCAGCAGTTCTTGTTAGTCCCTGCACTAAGTATCACCTATTTAAGATATCATCCTAGCCCTGATAATCTTGCGAATTCGATCAATAAACCTGGCTCTGCTGTTTCAAAAGCCTGCCCTAATACAACCATTAACACACAAGTGCAGTGACCTTCCCCATTCCCAGTATCAATCAAAAGCCAAATGCCACCGCTGGCGCTGACCTTCATCTGAGCTCTGCAGGCTTTGTAGGATATGTCAGTGAAACACAATGGTCAGGCTTGATGCTAATCCTAAACCAAATTCTGGTATTAGTATAAGAACACAATACTATAATGACCTTGATTAACCCAAGCAGTAATCGCAAACATATAGCTCACCTTTATTCCTTTCTTTCTAGTGATACTCTTCTTCCTGTGGCAGTCATCTAAATCTTAAGACCAAATGTGGTTTTTACCTGATGCTAGCTTATTCTTACACAGTCACAGAATCATAGAATCATTTGGGCTGGAAGGGACCTTTAGAGGTCACCTAGTCCAACCCCCCTGCGGTGAGCAGGGACATCTCCAACTAGATAAGGTTGCTCAGAGCCCCATCCAGCCTGACCTTGAATGCCTCCAGGGATGCGGCTTCCACCACCTCTCTGGGCAACCTGTTCCAGTGCTTCACCACCCTCACCGTAAAAAATTTTTTCCTTTTTTTTCCTTATGTCTAGTCTAATAGTCAAGTCAAGTAATTAAACTAAACCCTAATTAAATTCAGCCTATTTTCCTAAAGACTGACAGTAAGTCTGACTCAAATGTAACCCTGCCTTCCACAAAGTTGACTAGCAACCCTCCCTTTGGCAGAAATCACAACACATTCACCTCTGTCATTCCAGGGTAACAGTGGTCACTGCACTGCATGAGCGAGTGTGTTTCCATGTGTGTGTGTAGGCAAAATACATACATATGTACAAAATATGTATATATATGTATGTATATATTCACATAGTCAAATTTTGACTTAGGACTGAATCTAAGTTAGTTTTCAGGAACAGTTCCAAATTGAAGGAGCTGAATAAGTGGGTAGCGTATCTGTAATTCCTTAAATTCTTGAAGAAATAAGTGGTTTTGAGGTGGGCTGTGTTATTAAGTGTGGAAGTAGGGCTCAAATTGGCAGTCTTCACAGAATGCAGACTTGTTGCTGAATTCTGAAAGTCCTACCATGTCTCTGGGACACACACAGATTACATACACTTCGGAAGCCAAAGAGGGATCACCTGGCCCTGATATTAACATGTAGAGTATCCAGCTATAAACATGTCTATGCGGCTGTAGATGCAGAAAAATTCAGCACCACCTTTAGCCGTAGCTAGAGACTTCTGCTCACTGCAGAAGAGGACCACACAATCCAACAAAGCAGTGAATGCAAGCACCAACTTCGATCTACCCTGCATGTCCGCAGCCTCCTGAAGAAGATTTCTTCCCTTAAGCTACATCTAATGCAAATCCTGACTTTAACCTCAGCTTAAACCAGTGACAGGCTATAAAATTGTAGCCACTCCAGCTCAGGAGGACACTTCTCTTGAGCAGTGTTTGCGTGGATCCCCACACCGTGTCCGAGCCCTGTCTGCAGTGTACTGCTCGACTCAGCACCAGCTCACAGCAGGAGGGAAGGGAGCAGAATACAAACATCTCTAAGTGCCTCGATGCTGAGGCCTGGCCGCAACCCTATCTAAAATCATGCTGGAAAAGGCATCAAATTGTATTTCCTTTCAGCCTAGGACAAATCCAAGCGGGAAAGGACAGAAAGATTTCAATTCTTACAGTAGTCCATTCATTGACTTG
Organism: Cariama cristata; assembly: GCF_000690535.1. Classification (NCBI taxonomy): domain Eukaryota; kingdom Metazoa; phylum Chordata; class Aves; order Cariamiformes; family Cariamidae; genus Cariama; species Cariama cristata. Next base: position 7,311 of record NW_009634746.1, on the reverse strand, counting down.
CTTATTGTTTCCTTTCTTCAACACACATTATATGAACATATGCAGAAAATAAGAGAATTTTGGTTAATTATTTCACTGAACACATCAGTTTTTGGTCTCCAGGATATAAAAAGTAAGGCAGGGTAAAAGAAGAGTTTTAAAATTATTAGTTCAGGGTTTTAATTTTTTTTCTTACAGAAATGAGGATCAGATAGAAACAAGTAATAGTTTCATTGGTTACATTGTTCTTTCTTGTTAACATATGAAAACAATTATGAAAAATGAAGATATTTTAGTATAATTACTACATTGATTCAATTTTTCTTCTTCTTTGTATTTAAAACAAGCATGACAGATAAGTTGCTACTATAATCAGTTTTAAGTGAATTCTGTGCGGGTAAATGAGGTCAGACTAATGGTCTTCATAATTGAAGTTTTCTGAAGTAGTGCTAGTTGGAAAATTGGACCTATTACTTCCTGTACAGATTTTTTTTTTCCGTGTAAATTGAAATCCTTCATTTAGTAACATCTACTTAAAAATGTTATCATGATTCCCTATAAAACTGAGAATTTAAATGCCATTTTAGTACATTCTCCTATCACATGGGTCTAGTGCTCTGGCTATATATTTAAACATATACACTACCGATTTTCTCACTATTCTCATGATTATTAAACAAAATGCTGCTTCATTTAATCTGGTGAAATATGTGATATTTACTAAGGAAGAAACTCTCCAAATAGGGTATAGAACACATGTAATTTCTTAGTCTCAAAGCTGGAGTTAAAAATATGTCAGAGTAAGTGAAAAGGAAACCAAAATATCCATAGGATCACAGAAGCTGAATGGAAAAAAGCTTTTGAAGTGAATTAGCGTTATTGCCTTTGACACTTCCTATGGGAAGCTACATTCCAATCTAATAAATGTACTTGCACAAAAAGTTCCCTACTTCTGACTGAAAACCCATTTCCATTAAAGTCAGTGCGTAAACTCCCGTAGGCTACGAAGGGGCCAAGACTTCAGCTCTCCTTACGCGAGCAAGGCAGGCACAGGCACATCGGCAGGCAGAGGGTCCCTGCTTGAGGGCACAGCCCCACGGTGCTGTGGGGGCCCAAATTCCTCATTCCTCCACCTATCTCCGCCTCTGCTGTCTGCCTCAGAAGATACGCACCTCTCCATATATTGTAAAACAGGGCCAACATAAGCTCATAACCTCAAAGCAGATGCAAGAGGAAGAACTGCAGTCAGAACGCGGTGCCTGCTTTTCAAAATCTCCAATTAACTGCCTGGGACAGCTCTGCTCTCTGTGGCAGGGCAGCCTCAGGACACGGGCACCTGACCCAGGGCTGTGGTTCCTAAGAGAACAGAAACCTACATCTCTCATGGGAGCTTTCTTCTTTTTTTTTTTTTTTTTTTTTTTTTTTTTTTTTCCTTGGTTTTTTTTTTTTTTTTTTTTTTTTTTTTTTTTTTTTTCCCCTGGTTATGTTTTGTTCAAGTGCCCGTTATCAACTGAACTTAAGAAATTACTACTTTTAGTATTTTAGACAAAGAGTTTCATTCTTTTAGGAGAAGGAGAAAGATTTACAGCACTGTAAATCTTATTTTCTGTCATAATTTTGGGGCTGTTAAATAAAATTCATTACTTTTGGTTAGTTTGGTTTGTAGCTGGAAAGTGTTAATCAGAAAGGCAGCGCAACTATAGAAGCCCTTTCATCACACGTAAGCACTTTCAACATTAAATGTGGACTCTAATTCTATTTAAGTAAAAGACATTTTGGCAGCAGTACCCATGCGTTGTTTGAAAAGAGTTCATCATCCTCTTTAATACTTATGGCATAAGGAAGCATTTCACAGATAAATTGATCAGCTGAAATTCACTGATCTACAGTGGAAAAGATGAGGGTTATAACAAAATGTTGCCAGTCGCAAGGCTAGTTCCTGCTTTTGCATTTCTCAGTAGGAACACAATTTTCCTCTAAGAATTGAAAGTTCTTTTGTGGATATATGATGTCACCTGAGTACACAGATACAACTGAATAAATGCCATCAAGAAATGGACATGTTATCTTTAGTTGGATAAAAATGGCCACAGTCCTGTTCCGAACCCTTACAGGCATTTGCCCCGTGGAAAAGCCCACCCAAAAGCGCCACTCAGGAAACTGGGCCCTGGACTACACCTGCTCATCTCACCGTCCAGATTAATCCAAGCTGGAAAAACAAAGAAGCAATGGATGAATTTTGCGAGTAACTCTCCCTAACTTCACACTTCTATAACACTCTTGGGGAGGAGGACCAGAAGGCGTGAAATGCCAGTAACGGACTGTATTTGGCCTTAGACATAGAGAAAGTCAAACCCCATCACCTGGGGCTACGTGATAATCAAGGTTATTTGTAGCCTGTACTACAAATAAAGAGGTACTAAAGAGTTAAAGCAGTGGTCCCTGGAGGGGGAACGCACCCAGGTGGGGCTGAGTCCTCCCTGGCATCTGGCCCCCTCAGGGCTGGTCTAGACCAGTGACAGCAAAGTAGTTACACAGCTTAATAATAGTAATACATGGCTTTAGTGCTTATAGAGTGCTTTTATTCCTTTCAAAATCCTTATTCTCTTAGTATTCAAGGTCACCTTCTGAATCACTTAAAAGAAATACGGGCATAAACAATTACAAAATAACAAAGAAAAGAAAGGAGCTAAGCAGCTCAACTCAAAGCTTTATTAAATTCTAGACAAAAAGAGATAGCAATTACACTTGCCTGAATGGTAAAATATTTTCTCACGTCATCTGTTTTTCAAGCACTGAGAGAAAGTGACAGAAAAATCTGCCATAAACATCAAGAAAGAGAAAAAAATTTCCAAGTTCTTACAGCCTAATACATTAACAAATTGTAGATGGAGAAAATAAAAGCGCCAGGTCCCTTCTAGAGCTCCTGCAAATGTTTGTACATGTGGAGTCTTCACAAAGTTTTCAGAAGTGTTTGGTTTGTGAAACTAATTCTGCTCCCATTAGTGTCACTGGGAATTTCACAGTGTATCCTGAAGAGTTCCACAATGACTTTTGAAAACAAATTGTAGATGGAGAAAATAAAAGCGCCAGGTCCCTTCTAGAGCTCCTGCAAATGTTTGTACATGTGGAGTCTTCACAAAGTTTTCAGAAGTGTTTGGTTTGTGAAACTAATTCTGCTCCCATTAGTGTCACTGGGAATTTCAGTGTATCCTGAAGAGTTCCACAAATACTTTTGAAACTATGGCGTCAAGGTAGATATTTATATTTAATGTTTCAGGGAAAAAAAATACATGTAATCATGTAATCATGCGTATACATAACACACCTTTCAGTTAAAACTATATAAAATCATGGCAATGTGCAAATGGAAAGGCTGTGAAATTAGGGTTATTAGTAATAAATATGCCAGCCCCATTTGGAAAGATTTGAAAGGTGAGAAATCAAAACCACAATAGAGGAATCATTTTGTTTAATACACACTTCTTGGGATTTGAATGAATAAAAGTAAATTAAAATGCTTTGGTGAAAAAGGAAAAAAAAAGAAGAAAAAATATTGCCCATACACACATTATTTGCATTGAGGCAAACTCTGTTCTCTGTGTCTCAAGTCTTAACTCCAATGTTTGGCGAACATGAAGAAAGAAAGAAGAAAAATAGAGATGAGCTTATACGGAGGTGCTTAGATTATATCAATGATTGCTGCTTTCCTAGTACCAATAGTATTTTCAGTTCTGCCATCCTGCCCTAAGTTACAGCACAGAAAAAGAAGTAATTAAGAGAAAAGAAATAAAAATAATTTTTAAGATTGAGTTCTTTGTGAAGGACTTCAATGGCCAAGCCTGTTTAACGTGCTTATGAGACAAAACCTATATGACGCAGATACATACAAGGCATATATGATGCTAGAGATATATAAAATAGCAGATACCATCGCAAATTTACACATTTAATAAGACAGAGTAAGTGGTGAAAAAAATGGAAAGATATTAAGTAAAAAATGTAAATAATGTTCAGAATTTCATTCTTTCTAGGGGAAAATACAATCATTGGGACTCAAAGCTCAAAAATTTGGCATACAAGGAACTTTGAGCTTTCTGTGGATAATTATAGCATCCATACTATGTCAGTCAGGAAAAAGTATCAAACATTAAACTTTCATCCTTCATGTCATAAGCTAAAGAGTAATTTCTGTTGCTAGGGAAAATTTAGCCAACTGAATCCCAGAACACCAAATAGTCGAGATCTACACTGGTAAATACTGCCTCGTGAGAGAAGAGGCTCTGTAGGATGAGCCAGCTGGTGCTAAGGGCACCCATGTGGGGAGCGGGAAGAGGGGAAAATCCCAGCTGCTTTTCCCTGAAGTATAGGAAAATCCTTGAGAGTGGAAATTTTCTTCCTGTTGTTCTGGCTTGTCTGTATGATCTGAACTTCTCCCTGACAACTGCAGATCGCACCATGTGCTCAGGCACGGTATGTGCATGGTGAGATTCTGCTGCCATGTGCAGACAAAGAGGTCTCGCCATCAGGGCCAGAACCACCGGTAAGTGCCGGTTGCTTTTCTTCAGCAGGCAAGAGGAAAGCAAGCAGTGCATTCTACCATTTATAACCCCCACCAAAATGATTATTGACCACACTGAAGCATACATGAGCTATCTCAAAAGAAAGCATTTGGATTTCCTACCAGGGATAAAGCACCAACTCTGGTGCTTTTAGAGGAATTAATGAAACCCCTAAATCTCAGAGCAGTTTCCTGATAGACTTAATGAATAGCTGTCAGCACAACTGGCACTAATTGGCATGCTTTTGGGTACCCTGGAGGGGAAAACTCCAAGTGGATAGTAATCTCACACTTCTTTGATTTATAAATGTTGAGAGTCAGACTGACACTTCATTTCTGGGGCAGTACATTGATATTTGTACTTTTGTTTCTGTGCTGTTCCTTGTTCTGTGCACATACAGAAGCTGTAATGTCTTCAAAATGTCAATTTAGTATTTTTCCAGAATGCCTTATGGAAGGATTTTAACAAAAATTATTCTGTGGGCAGGAAGGAAAAGCACAAGCCTTTGAGTTATAAAAAAAAGCTATCTAACTTGCATATGACGCTTACAACTTTGATTTCATCAATCATCTAACTATTGTGCCACTTTAAATAAATCTTGACATTCTTAATTCTGCCCAGAGAAATTCTCATGAGGTCTCTGGCTTTTAAAGCTTTGCCACAGTCAGAAGTCCCATGAGAGTGAGATTTAAGTGCAGGTTGCATGTATGACGTTTTTCATGGGAGGTTATTTATGTTAAGGATTCTTCCCAAATTTCTTGTGTGTACATATGTCTGTTGAAGACTAGCATTATTCTTCTGCCTGAGATAGGTGACTATGGCAGGAAGATGTCAACTGAAGATGAGACATCATTCTCGGTAACTTTATCATTTTGCTTAGGTTAAAATGTTAGCAATAATGTTCTTGTATTTAACAGAAAGTGACACAAATTATTATTTAGACCCACTCTGTTCACAGAATCTACACCGATGGTTGCCATAGCCTCAGACAGACTCCCTTAGCCAGCTCAGCATCAGTTGCCACATAGCAGAAAGTGACTAATTTTTAACATTTTATTGGGCACTTCATTTACTCTCGTGGATTTTGGCCAAATTCTGGAAGTATTAAATTACAGAAAAAAATACAATAGTATCAGTAACAGTAGGTTCTTCTATATACAGCTATATGTTTTCTGTTGATTAGCTAATTATTGAGACTAAATATAATCTTTAAAAACATTCAAACTTGTAAAGAAATCAAAATTTCTTATCCTAATGTAACACTTTAAAAGTGGAAAATTAAAATGCAAGCATAATATACTAATATAATTGAATCAAAAGAAAATGAAAACTAATTATCTTCTTGGAACAAGGGTTTTGTAATTATAATGGTGGTTGTATTAATCAGATGTCATATTAATACCTGTAATAAAATGCCTTACGGAGCTTTCTCAGCTAACAGAAAAGTTACAGAAGACTATTGAAAACAAATGTTAAAAGAATAAAACTATCTTTCTCATGGTTGAAGTCTGGCTGGATTAAAAAGGACTAGAAAGAGTTGTGAATAAGGGTGTGCGATTTTTATTTATTTATTTATTTATAATTCCTGGAAGTCCAGCAAAGAAAGGTTAGAGAGATGTATATTTTAAAAGATGTTAAAACCCAAGAGTGTCCCTGGACCTCTAAAGGGGATGTAAGAGTTGGCCATTTATATCCAGCGCTGTTAACCTGCGAAGGCATCCTTTCACTGACACCGTATCAACAGCAGAGCCGAGGAGGCATCAACTACCGGCAACTGGAAATTCTGTCCATCTGATCCGGTGCAGTAATACTTGAAGGCTGGCTGGACAATGAGAGTGAAAGTTGCCGTGCTTCGTTCCCTTGTGCAGGCAGAAATGGCCGTATTTCAGACATGGCTCTCCATTTCTTGCCACAGAGACATGGGTTTGCTGGGTGTGAAACCCCCGGCTGATGCCTCTTCCATGCCCTCCCCAGAGAACGGGCACTGATCTCCTCCTCCTCCTCCTCCTACTCCTCGGCCGACAGGGAACACAACCTGCTCCTGGGCACTGCCCTGGCTCAGCCCATGCCTCCCTCACCAGCAGCGGCGAGTATACCCTTTCTCAAAGACTTCAGGAGATTTAGGTTGGTGAAATTCAGGGCTGTTCTGTAGCCAAATTTTCACTGGATCTTGTTTCATTTTCGCTCCTGCATAATGCATGAAATGGCACATAAGAAAGCAAGATATAATGAAAGCAGCAGCTATAAATAAACATGAAAACTTACCCACATATTTTCTTAAAGGAAATCAGATAATGGAATCAGCCTCTCTTATGGAAAATGGATTCTTGTCTTTTCAAGCACTAGTCTTATGAATATTTTCATGACAATACTTTGAATGTTTTAGTACCTACAGCTGCCATGTTTGGAGTACTGAAGAGATATTTTTGCCCAGAGATGTATTCAGAAGAAATCAGATGCTCTTAATGCTACCACTAACTGCAGCATCACTTGCTGAAAGACAAAGAGCTTAAAGATTTCAATTCACTTTAGTTTTCAATTCAATTTAATTCAGTTCCACTGGATCAGGCCCTATCATTTCATAAGGTCGTTTCTTGCCTGCTGCTTGAACACAGCAATGAAGTCGAAAGTGCTTTTAGTCATAATGAACACTAAATTAGGTCCCCTATTCAGTTTTTGCATATTGGCAACAGGCAACAGGCAAATATATCTGGATTTAAAAGATTTCTGGAAATGTTCCTGAGTGATCCGCTATATTTAATACATATAT
>NW_009634745.1:0-11835 GCF_000690535.1 Cariama cristata | reverse complement strand
CGGCCGCGGGCACGGCCGGCAGTCTCACCTGCGGGCTCTTCTCATGGCACTCGGTGCTTCCAGTTTAAAGAGGCTGGATCCTGAAGGATCTGGCCATTTACATGAGATACGGTCCCAGAGCTTATTAACACAAAATGAAGTAACCGGTAAGAGAAGCATTTACCATTTCTCTCTACTGAGTCGATCTCTCAGCTCTGTAATATTTTAGTTTCCAGCATCCCGCAGCCCTCGTGACTTGGTGCGGGGCCAGCCGTAACACAACACACCAGCGCAGGGTCCCGGCGCTATCTTCCGGCATTACACAAACCTATGGCTGGGACAGATCCTCATCCACTTTCAGACTCCTTTGCCCCACTCCGGCAGCAGAAAGGGGCCAGGGGAGTACATTTTATGCACACCACCTTTTGAGACTTCTTTCTATTGCCAGAGTGATGTAAAGGCATCCTTGGCTCAAGCCAGAATCTGGCCCTTCACTTGATGTATTTAACAAATGAAGCTGCTGTTTGAATCCCAAAGACAGAGAGAGGGTGAGTAACTGAGCGAGCACCAAGCGCTTCTTCCCTGGGCAGTCGGGAACCCACGTTGTAGGGAAGTGGAAATGTATCGCGTGTGTTGGCTTCCTAACCACAAAACCACCTCTCAGAAAATGACTGTTTCCCATCTTGACTAAGGAGACACAAATTTCAGTGGCATGTGCAGTAATGTTCATTCAGGACTGGCCACAGGTGGTCAATTATTCCTCTCCCTGTCTAGAAGCAGCATGTTTATTCCTCATAATAAAAAGTATTAGTACAATACAGAGTTTATTGCTCAATTAGGAAAGTGACATGCAAAGAGTTACAGCCTCTTGTGGGAAATACAGCTAGAAACAAATTTTTGCAGCTAGAAATGAATTTTTGCAGCTGAATGAAATACCACCCTCCCCCCCCATCAGATACACCAAAACTTAAGAGCCAACTGACAGGTATTTTAGGACCAATATTTAACTAGCCTGTACAACCAAATACTGCATTGTATATTAAAGCTTTAGACTATAATTGTGTTTGTTTCTCTGTTTAAAACATTTTAAATTGATCATTCAGGCAGTGATAAAAAAAAAAAAAGCAGAGAATTGAATTTTGGTCCTGCGCATAAACAAAGCTGTGCATCGAGCAGAATTTAAGAACATCGTACACATGCACACTTTGATCACTTTGTGGGATCCACGCTCACTGCTCCGCTTGCTTCAGTTACTATGCATTGCCTGGGCAGTCAAATTGTTTTTAAATACCCAAAAGTAAACCTCGGAACCTGTTTTCACCTATTGTGTCACATAATAATTCATAATAAATGAACTTCTCTGCAAATACCAAGGGTGCTGTTGTTAGCTATTTGGAGTATAACACAATATTAAATAATAGATATCGCTTTGAACTTCTAGCATTTTAATCTCAATCTCAAATTGCATGCAAAGGCAATTAAATAACAGCATCCCCATTTCAAAGCTGGAGACCAGGCACCTAAACACAAAGTTAGCAGACAGATACCTAACTGCAAGCGTACAAGCGGTGCCTCTGCTTGAACTCAATGGCTCTACGTGCAAGCTTGAAGTTAGACACAGGCAGAAATATGCACTTCAACTGACGACTGTAGCTATCGAAAATGTAGGTGTCATATGGAAGGTATTTATCTAGTTAATGAACAGATACAGGCACATCTAAAGGTGGTTTAACCAATCGTAAACCAGCACCTAATTATTTTGAGTAAATCACGCTCAAGAAGTGCTTGCCTTCCTCTGTTAACTATGGGACCAGCCCAGATGTCAGATACTGAGATGCTACAGCGAGGCATGTGAACCAAACCGTGTCCTAAACCAAAGGGTGCTGTGGAACTGGGAAGAAACGTGGCACAGGTGAAAACCAGAGTGAAATGTGGACCCAGCTGAAGCTCAGACTGAAACATTCATTGCCTCACTGGGAGTACAACTGAGGGCAACGTTTGACCACCTGAATCCCATCCTGAGGGATATCAAGCACAAAGAGACATGCACGGTCCTTAAAAAGCGAAGTAACCTCCAGTATGATGAAGGTTTCCCTGAAGTTGTTCATGCTAGTTTGGTGCAAGGTGTACAGCATGGAAATAACTCAGATTACTGTAAGCAAAACGGACCCTGCTTGTAAGGAACAGCTGTGCTCAAGATATTGCTGCACGTTGATCTGCATGTACACCCCCCTGAAAGACCCCCGTTTGCAAATGAAAGCACAAACAAGGACACTTCGTGGAGGGAAGCAGACGCTTCTTCCCAGAGGGAGAGAGAACAGCACGTCGAAATCACACTGGGCAAGACAACATTTATAAAAATGTTGATAGATATCATCCCCCGTTTGACTTACGGAGCCGTCAAAAGCTCACTTCCACGGAGCATTTTTGGACCCTTTAGTTGACTAAATCACCGATGTAGAATCTGTCAGACTGCATTATGCAGATTAAAAGTCTCTCCTTGTTTTCATTAGTTATGCATTAATAAAAGAGCACTGGTGACTGTATCCTCTCGCACAACCAAACCCTTTCTGCCATTACATAGTAAATTTTGTTCTTTCTAGCCTTCAAAAAACACCCCAACACAACAGCAACACGGCTTAGTTGCTATGTAAAGACTTAGAGCCACTGCATAGGGATCAGTTCCAGAGTTTGGTTTGATTCGAACCAAGCCAGGCAAATTACACCTGGGTGTGATCCGACGAGGTTTTCCTGCTTGCCTTTTTCTCTCATCTACAAGGGATGCATGTGCTCAGGCCAGGTCGGCCCTGAGATCCCCACAACCCTGATGCGTGTTTACTGCCCTCCACCTCGATGCCTGGTGCAGTCAAAATACTCAGTACCAACAGGCAGATTTATTATGAATGCTGGTAGGGATCTTTTTTCTCTCTCATTGACTAGATGTGACTCAAAAAGTTAATGGTAATTGCTCTCATCTTCATTTAGCAATGAGAGAGAGAGAGAAATGGGAGCAATTTGCAGATCTGAGAACAGGTCATTACAGGTGTGTTATATTAGTGTATTCATGAGCCCCCTGGGACAGCCATGCTGCGATATCCAATAACTTTCTTAATGTGTAATTACACACCATTGGACTATAATTGATTAATTGAAAAGAGAATGTAGGCAGATGCTAGGCCAAGGCTGCTGCTGCTCATTAAATGAATATGTCCTTGCTTCTTTTTAATAAGTTAAGTGAACTACTCAAAAGCAATTAAGTGAGAACTGAAATTCATTAGATTTTAAGTAATTATTGGTATTAACTTCTATAATAAAATGCAGGATTTATATTTTGGGGGTATTTTTCCCATCCCAAAAGCAATATAATACACGTCACTGCTGAGATGTAAGAAAGGTGTCTGCTACAGACAGCAGTGAGCAGTGGGACATCTGCTCCTTGCAGGCAGATCTGCTTCTGTGAGCCTCCAGCTAACTGTGTGGTAACCTGCCTTCTTGGGATGTCATTCCTGGAAGCCCCACACAGTCCTAGGGATTCCCAAAGAGAGGAGGCCACACACTCAGTATCCCAGAGCACCCCCAAGCCTCCCTGCAGTCCAGCTGAATGGTGGCCGGGCTCTTCTCAACCCTCCTTCCCACAGGCTGGATCTTAACTCAGAAATAAAAAGAGCACGGGCTCCTGAGTTTCAAAATCCAACTCTCTTAATGCTGTACGTTGGCTCTTAAAGGGGTCAAAGCCTTCAACTCTTTTCCTTTTTAGTGGGGAGGACCACGCGTGCAGTAACATGAGGCATAAGCGAACTGCGCCGTGATAGAAAGTCAAACAGGTCTACGCAGGCATCTTTTCAGACCTGACAAAACCCGGTCTCGTTAACACCCTGCATGAGTGAGAGCCAGGGTCAGAGGTGCAAAAGGACCCGAGCACCGGGGGACTAAAGCCAGTTTTATGGCCTGGCCTACGGCCGTGGTGAGGTGGGGTGCGAGGGATGGCTCCTCCCAGGCAGCTGCCAGGGTCCCCCGCGAGCCCTACCGAGTCCTCTGCATCTCCTGCACAGACCCCAAGAAGAAAACGTGTGTACGGCCGGGTGATGGCTGTGGAAATTTTATTTCCAATTTACGTAGAAGGAAATCCGATGAATTTTATTCCATCGCACTTCACTTCCTTTGGAACAAGGCATATCTTTATTTTTTAACGTTCTATAAAAACTGTCTGAATTTTATTTAAATTGGTTATGAATGCCAGTTTCATAAAGCAAAGGCACGATTCACAAAGAGTTTTCTTTCCAAGGGATACAAACCTGCCTTTTTTTTTCTGCCCAGTTTTATAGAAGTTTGGTTGGGGAGATGGCTGACAATTATTTTCAGGCTTTCTTACTTTAAAATTTATTGAAATCATTACTAAGAAGTAGCCTGCTAAAAAATGTGTTTTCAGCTGAACAGTTTCTTAACTTTTTACTGGTTTAAACTCCCAGTCAATAAAAAGATTGGTAATTTTTTTTAACCACTTTTGAAAAAGCAATTTTTCAACAAGAACATGTTTAATATGAAAATTATAACTGCAGTAAACACATCAAGTGAGGAAAGCAAAGAATAAAAATAGAGTAACACAACACAGTATTGTAGTGAGGAGAAATTAAGGTTGGAGAAATTATTCAGAGGTCACCAGTAATTGCGCATTTATTAATAAAAATTTTAATGCTCGTTCTGGGAAGGAAGATGACAGAATTGGAGCTGTAATGGGATTTTAATTATTATCCTTTTTAACAAATGCATTTTGCGTCTCTTTCAAAACAATAATGGTAACGGTGATGTTAAAAATTAGAAAACATGCTTCCTTCTGAGGAAAGGCAGGCTTGTGCTCACCAAGTGTCAAGTGTCACATCCTAAAATAATGCTCCTGTATCGGTATGAAGGAAAATGCTAAACTAGAGACACTGGGGCAAAGTTGCTTGCTATTTCTAGCGTACGCAAGCCGAGCGCTGCGGGAAAGGGGATATGACTCGCTCTTGGCTCTGGGAGGCCAAACACCTGCCATCGGTAGCCACGGTCTTTCCCAAATCCACCCCATTCCCATAGCCCATCTTCCTGTGCTGCCTGCCCCTCTTACTCTCACACCTTTTGTTCCAGCTCTTCAGCTCCCTGAATTGTTTTCTTTAATTCTGGACCCCGAAAAGGCGGGGATTATGTAGAGCTACTGGGAGTACTGGGAGGAGTACCAGCCTGCTTGTGTAGGAAGTCGCATCCCTGGCCATAGGGGAGTTTTGTTCCTTTTATCCCTGTCTCCTTCCCTTCCTTCTCCCCGCTCCCCATGCTCCTGGGGATTTTATACCTTGTATTTTATGTGTCGCTGGGAACCAGCAGAGCCTTCCCCTCTTGGCTGCTCTCAAGGGTTAATGGCGCTTCCCTGCCAACCTCTGCGGGAAGCGTGGGGAATCTTTCGCTCTCCTCAACGCTGCAGGTCACGATCACTCGCTAACCCCGAGTATAAAAGCAGTGAGGTTTGGGTCTTATTTCCAGGAAAGCTGCTATCTCAGACTTACTATGACAGGGTTGTCTTTTCTATAAGTTCCTACAGCTGGTCTCCAACTGCAGCCTTCAGCTTAGATATTATTAATAAAGATCATGTTTTCTACACTTCAAATTAGCTGTTAGCTGGCCTACAGAAATTTTTGGTCAGAGAGAGGGAAGACATCTCAAAGCAGTCGTTCGTCTTTTCCTGTCTACAGAATACAGGCTGTCATTCAGAGCTCACTTAAAAGTTAACGGGAGGGATCCTCTTGATTTCACTGCGCTTTGGATCAGAGGTTGTGGAGTCCTAAACATGGTGTGAGTCAAGAAAAAAAAGCATATTTCTTTAGCAGAATGGTGGTGCAGGATGAGGGAAGGGGAACAGAAGGCCTGAAGACCAAGGAAATCTCTCAAGACCCCCGAGAAGGTCTGCTGCAGCCCCAGGAACAGGATCCAAACCTCCCAGGTCCAGCCCATGCTGCCGTAATGCGAGCAACAGCCTTCACTTCCATTATGGGGTAGAAAAACATATAATTAAAAACTAGGGCAAGAAGGACAGAGCCCATGCACCGGGCAAGACAGTGGATGCATTTGTTCTAAAACAGTAAACAGATCTGTGCAGCCAGGTAGAGAGCCTATCGTTTCCCAGGGACGGCATATCGCGGGGCGGCTGGCAGGCAGCAGGTCTGTATTTGGTCCTGCGTTATCCCGGTGAGATGCCTATCAGGGTGTAGCTGTCGAGGCAGCCAGCACCCCGTGGGTGCCTACCTGTGCAGGCAGGCAGCGGGCAGGGACGGGCAGCCGCAGCCGGGTGTCGGGGCTCCCCTCTCCCCCCGGGGCTGCCAATCTGCCCCTGGGCTCAGCGCTGCCTTTTTTCAGTGCCTTCACCCAGTGCCTGCGGACTTAACAGTTTTTAGGAGCGTGCCTAAAGTGAACGCCACATAGCCCTTCGTTCAGCCTGGCAGCAATTAAGGGCTAAAAAAATTTTACAGTAATTTTGCCTGGTTTGTTGCCCTTGCTTGAAAAGAAACAGAATGCAAGTTTGTTGGTGGGGTTTTGGGGAGGTTTTTTTAAATATTCTGCTATAACTCCTGAACAATTTAGTTTTTGAAAATGAAATGTTACAGTCTACGATATGACCTAAGCCTCACTGTTATTTCAGTCACAAGAAAGGCCGAATTTCATGTGGTCAAAATTACTGAGGTTTTAAGACCATCAGTATCAACTCACTGCTACAATTGCTTTTCTCAATGTTTTTGTTCCAGAGCCATAACTGCCATTCTGACAGCTCTCTCTGCCTGATCCAAAGTCCCTGAAACTAACGGCGGGTTCTCTGTCGGCTGTTACAGGTTTTGCACGGCCATTTGCTCAAATCACTGCGTACGCCATGGTGCAGCTGATGGAGCAGTACCAGTTGCTCTCAGACTGCAGTGGCAAACTGAGCAAGAAACTGATGAAATCCATTGGGAAACCATCAAAAACCAGCACCAGCGATGAGATGCAGCAAACGTCGAGTGATGCTGAAATGGTGGCAGGCACCACTGTGGAGATTTTAACTCTTGGCAGGCTTGGTACCAGTAGCTCTACGTCCTGGAGCTCCACAGGGTCTCATCCTCCTCTTCCCTCCCGCCTCTCCAGAGTGGCAAAATCGCTTCCTGACCCCAAGGTCGGGACGTTAAAGGCTCGATGTGGCCCTGCATCCTTTAGAACTGCTGGGCAGCAGCCCTGCTCCAGCTTTCTGGCCAAAAGCTCTGCGTGTCCCAAAGCCTGGGCCAAGATGAAGGAAGCGCTCTCCATCTTCCTCTGCCGGTTTGCACCGAACAGGGCGAAGGGAGAGCCAGGGAGAGCTACAAGGGGAACAGCTCTTGCTTTCTCTCTCCTCTCTGCTAAGAATAAGGAGGCAGCATGGGAGACAAAAAGGGGGAAAAGGCAAGAGAGGGGATGAGCAAAGCTATCTCCCCCTAATTCAGTCCTCCTTTGAAGGCACTGTGGTTATAAATGGACTGACAGGTGTCTTCCTTTAACGCTGAAGCACTAACAGGGAGCGGTTTTGCTTGACACTAGGGCACAGGAAACGGGTCAGGTATCTTAAAAAAAAAGAATTCAAACCTCACTTTCTGAAACCAAAACTCTCATGGCCTCCAAAGGATACCAATGTGCATATTTACATTTAACTTGACTACAACTACAAAACCTACTGGCCTCATCTGATTGTAAATATTCTCAGTGCCTTTTAAAATCAGTCTTGTAGGTACAAAATCTTTCCCACATTCCAGTATCGTAACGCTGAGGTTAACCTGCCCGCATCCCTGCTGCCCTGTCCGGATGCTCCACAAGTGCCGTGCTGCCTGACCCTGCCTCTAGTGCTGGAACGGCAGAGCAAAGCGATGTGGCTTCAAGCAAAGCATCAGCTGTAGCTCTGACTCCTCTCAGCCTTGCCATAGCCTCTCCAAAGGCCTTTTGCTATTAGGAGAACACTTTGCATTTCATGTTTCAGTTGTAGATGTGTTTTCAGAGCTTCCTCTGCCTCTTTTTGTTAGTGATTAAAGATAACTGGTCATAGGTGAGTTTGCATTAAATCCAGTAACAAGCATGTTTTATTTTGTGTCCTCCATGTAACAGCTTCCAAGCACCAGGACTACCTTATAATTCATCGTATCCTGGACTCACGAATCTATCCTCTCAGAGCAGAACTACTAGGAGCAGACTTTTTGATTTCAAAGAGAAAAAGATCATGGTTTTACTGCAGGAGAACCATGGACCACAGCTGGGTGTGGGACTGGAAAGGAATTTTCTTTTCAGGGTGTTTATGTTTTGTTTGGTTATTTGTTTGCTTTACATATAATCCCATAGTGGTGGGTGGTACTCAGATCATCGCCATAAACAAATGATCTGGAAAGCAACCTGGCGTTTAATTTCCTTAACCCATCAAACTCTCCTTTGCTCATACAGCAGCATGCTGATCTGAAACCTTGACTCAATATTCTGGGTAACTGGAGGGGGGAAGGACGAACTGTTGGTTTTTCTTTCCTGCTTTTGTTAAAAGGCATCCAAGCATGGCTCTTCCTACCCTGACTAACCTGGGTAGGTGCCAGATGGATTTTTCCTTTCTCTAGGCAATGGCTCAGGAATTTCAGCTGGCTAGAGCTGGGGCTGTGGGCTTTTCACTGGCCTTTTCACTCCAGCCTACCCGCAGTTAATCTCATCTCTCTCCCCACATCCACTATTAGCTGGACTGTACTGCTCCTTGACAGTCAGCTTCCAGAGGACCAAATTCTGCCTTTTCCTTCTGGAAACAAAGAGACGGGCCTGAAAGAAAAGCTTCCAGACACTCGTGGAATAAGAAATTAAAATCCTGAGGCAGCGCCTATGGGAGAAGAGCGGACGGCTGGCCAAGACAGCATGCTGCTCTGGCTCTTTAAAAAGAAATCTGTTTTATGTAGTTCCCAGTATTTATCACGGGGAGCTAAACTTAAGAAAACATGGTTCTCAAAAATCCTGAAAAGTTGATAAGGAAAATTTGATGTCCTCATTGACTAGAGAATCTTAACCACTTTGTTTTCTGTGCTGTACAACAAACGGCATGACACAACGTATCTGGATTTAGCGTGGGAAATGAATACCCTAACCTAATCCCCTAACTGCACAATGGCTTTCTAGACCAACCAAAATCTTTAACTGTCACTGCTTTTCTTAATGCACAGAACTACTGTAAGCACTTCAGGGGTTTCTTTTGCCTAAATGATACCGCTTTCTTCCTCCTGTTTCCTATCAAGTTCTCTCTGTCACCTCCCCCCCCCCCCCGGTTGTCTTTGCCCCCCCCCCCCCCCCCCCAATAGCTGAGTTGTACCTCACTACCCAAGTTCTCTCCTCTTCTGAGGAGTAAGCAATGAAGAAAGCATACAATTTGTAAGACTCTATGCTACTATGCTGTCAAATCTCTCCAAGTACAGAGGAGTTAAAGCTTGCCTTGCGTGCCCGTGCCCTGGGACGTTAAGATTCAGCCGGTGTAACGCGGCTCTTGGGGGAGAGCCCTGCCCCGCAGACCCAGCAGCAGCACCCCAGCCGCCGGATCCCACCTGGCAGCACCCTCCCACCACCAGCGTTTCCCAAATCAAGAAGCCTGAGCTTGCCAGAACAAACCTAGCTGGAAAATGGCAGCTGAACCTTAAAGCAAAGAAAACACTTTTGAGCAGAAGCCTCCAATTTCACCTGCCAGGCTATTACAGTGCTTACTCACAACTGCACTGAGAAAACTCCAAGGATTTCCCCGACTCTCAAAAGCATAAACAAGTTTCAGTTTCTCTTTCACTTAAAAAAATACCAGCTTTTCACTCAGCCAGCTTCTGAGTTGCACTGTGAGACTCTGGCTGAGTTTTTACTATTGGGAAAATACTTTTTTAGAGGAAGCAGCTGTCCCCAATCCTTTCTTTTATTCTTTTTTTCTCCTCTCCCCTCCCAAGGAGACAATTCCTAGCGCAAAGGTAGGAATACTGACTAGCCTTTAGGAGAAAGATGCTGTCTTAGTGGCCAGTTCCTGTGAAGTTCACTTTACTCTCGAGCACATTTTAATATAGCATTGTTTCCCAAAAAGTAAAAATATAGAAGGAAAACCACTACCTCTCTGTGAAACACGTAGCATCTTTGACGAATAACACTAGTTCCCCCACCACCAAAGCCCAGGCTCAACATCATATATTCACTGAAAGTTCCTAAAATACATCTTTAAAGATAGCAGAGATACATACTCATTATTTGTCTACCTTTTTTTCCACATACAAATTGAGTACAGACTACATCCCTGCCAATTTTGTTTCCAATAGCATAGGAAAAATAAAACTATGACAAATTGCTTTTATTACTTCCTTAAACAAGAACTGAAACTTATCCAAAAAAGCACGTGAAAGACTAACTTGGATGACTTGAGCTTTTGCCAGGTACAGGACTGATATAATAAAGCAAAAACTTAAATGCATATTAGTAGAGGAATAATTAACAGGGCATTAAGAGAATGCTTGATTTTAATAGCACAAAGGGGGTTAATTCATTTGTTGATTGCTTGCACTAAAAATAAAGCAGATTTTCATTTGAAATAATACATGACATTTTATATCCCAACTCGAGCCCTGAACTCCTCTAACACCAAGAAGCCCTGTTGACTTCGGGGGCATCTTGGTGTGATGTGAGGGTTCGTCAGGCCTGATTTGACCAGCGGCACAGTAAATAAGCACGGCCTTGGAGAAACAGTTTCACTTATTTGGCACAAGAATTGTAACTGCACCAAAGAATCGCTTTTTGTCTGGTTTCCTCCCCTTAGGATGTAATCCTGCTGCCCCTGAAACCAAGAGGAACTTTGCAAGAGGTTTCAGAGGAAGCAAGATTAGGTCTTAAGGGTCACGTTGCACTGGGCTGGGGAGAATTATACTGGGAACAAATGGACCCTTCTGAGTGACACCCGTGGCTCTAAAAAGCATTGTCATCTCCTAACCAGGGCTTGGCTCAGCACAGGGGATGCGCTGGGAGGGTACAAGAGCCTGTGGGCCCATGAGTGCAGATCTGGCCAAGATGCTCTGCACCCTGGCCACTGCCAGGAGCGGGGACTGGCCACCACCCCCGGGCTCCTGCCCCTCTGGTCTGGGCTTCTCCAACCGACTGCCTGAATCTGGGGGCCGGCGTCGGCACTGGGTTATGTCGGTTCATCAACTTCACTTTGCCAGACGTCACAGGTGGGATGCCAAGATCAGCATTTGGCCCCGCATCCTCTACGGGGGAGGCAGACATGGGTTTTAATGCAGAGGAAATGCGGCTTGCTCCTCCACTGCCACCCGCCTCTTCTGTAGTTATAATAAGAAAAAAAGTGTTGTTGTTTTTTCAAAATATAACCCCGTGTTCTGACTCTCCACAAATACTTCCATTTAGCCAAACAATACATTTTACTTAAGTACGGCCAAGAAGAAAGGTGAGTGTGAGGGAGAGATCTACCCATTCATTTAAAACTCCCTTTTCGAAAGCCATGCATGAATCTCTCTTAAACGTATTACAATTCATTCTCTGTTTACTTTAGGCAAACAGAAAAACTCATCGTGGAGCACTCATTTTCGCAGGCTAATCAAGAACATTACGTCCCAACAGATTCATTTAATATTTTTTTTTATTCCTGCTTGCTTTTAATCTTGCCTAGCTGCAAATGCTAAAATGAACAGTGAATTAACCCTGCCTTGGAACAGAGATCTTTTCACAGCTGATATAATCTCTCTTATGGCTTGTAAACACTCCAGGCTCCCTGTATGTGCTTTCCTGGCTTTGCTCTTTCCCCGCAGCAGAGGAAGAGGAGAGGAGAGGAGAGGAGAG
>NW_009634744.1:426-781 GCF_000690535.1 Cariama cristata | reverse complement strand
ATTGTCATCCCCAATGTATCCATTCATCCATGTTCATCCTTCTCCCCAATGTATCCATTCTTTCATCAGTTCATTCATTCTTCTATTCATCCATCCATCCATCTACCCATGTTCATCTTCCTCTGAAGTATCCATGCACCCACCCATCCATCCATTCATTCATCTACACACCCATCAATTTGTGGTCATCCTTCTCCCCACCATATCCATCCATCCCTCCCTCTATCCACCCACTCAAATCTGCTCATTCTCCTCCTCAACATATCCATCTATCCATCCATCCACTCACGTTCATCCTACTCCCCAGTGTATCCATCCATCCATCCATTCATCCACCCACCCACTCACCCATCAC
>NW_009634744.1:0-269 GCF_000690535.1 Cariama cristata | reverse complement strand
ACCCCCCCACACAGCCATCAACCCACCAGGACACCCACCCACCCACATCTCCCTCTTCCCATTGCCCACACCCCCCTGCCCTCAGCATGCCCCCATGCCGTGGGGTTGGACCCCAGACCTCGCTCACCATTGGAGTTGTAGCCTCGGCACTGGCGGATGGGGTTGCCGTGCCGGACGTCCTGCCGCCGGCTCCGCCTGTGGGGAGGGGGGAGGTGATCAGGGGACCCTGGGGCCGGGGGGGCCCCTCCCTGCCGCTCTCCTCCGGCCCA
>NW_009634743.1:0-314 GCF_000690535.1 Cariama cristata | reverse complement strand
GCTTCGTTACGCCAGCCGTTCCCGCTCCAGGATGCCTGTGGGATGCGGGGGGCTGAGCGTCCACCGAGCCCTTGCTTGCGGTAGCCTCCCACCCCAGCTCGGGTCCTACCTGCCACGAGGACGGAGGCGAGGCCGAAGAACATGCCCAGGGCCATCTGCTTGAGCGCCGAGGGCAGCAGCCTCCGCTTGGCTAGGAAGGGGTCGATGAGGTGGTCCTTCAGGGGCACCAAGGCCAGCAAGACCACCACGTTGGCCAGGAGCAGCCAGGCATCTGGGAACTGCGGGGCAGAGGCAGGTCAAGCCCCAGCCCTCAT
>NW_009634742.1:0-25794 GCF_000690535.1 Cariama cristata | reverse complement strand
GCTATGATACTGCTACACATTTCTTCACAAGTCCTCTTCCCTCCTTGAGTTTAGGTTGGTTGTACCTTTCCACAGAACTAGCTAGCTAATATAGCCTAGCTTTGTTTACATACGGTGTCCATCTGTTTGGGCCATGCTGACCTTTGTTGTTTGTGTGGCTGCATGACTTGCGTTCTGCTATGTTTGTCTTCTGCAATGTCCTTATCCCACATTTTGAGGTTAGCCAATACCATGTCCTATTACATATTTTACTTCCCTCCTAACTTGTCCTTAAAATTTCACATAACCTGTCATCTTCTAAGAAATTTATCTGATGCATCTAGTCCTCCACGGTTTCTTCTACTGCCTCCACTCTTGAATGTTCCTTTTTCTCAGAACAACTTTGTTAGCATGATTGATAGATGGCACTTAGTTCAAAAGATGAGGTTTTTATTGATCCATCATTTTATCAGTTTCGAACACCATTCATGGGTAAACATATGCTTGATAAAATCACCCACACTGATCAAATGCTTTTGTGACAAAAGCTGCTTCTTTGTTCTGCAGTTTGAGATCTGCTGCAGTTCAATACTTTACACATTGCAGCCATTGTGTTTTCTTGGTGTTCTTGGTACAAGTCAACTGTGAGAGTTTTCCAAGGTAGCAAATAACAGCGACGTTAATTCAAATGTATCTCAAATGTAAAAGCTAGAGGTGGAAAGCTAGCTTGGAAGAAAACAAAGCAAAGGATACCACACCTGTCATCTGTATTAATAACACTGTGTGTAGTTTCTCTGAAGAAGCAAGATCAAATTGACAGCTGTGGTTTTAATATAGTCCATGATATAGTTCAAACTTCTTACTAACTGTGTAAAAAGATCCATAGAAAGCAAGCAATTTAAACTAGAAAGTGCACTCTGGAAGACTGAAGCCTGTAGGAAGAAAAATGCATATTTATTATTAAAGCCTTACAACCCTATAGTGGATATCAGGAGACCTCATAACAGCGTTAGGCTATGGTCCTGTATATGAGGTGAGAAAAATGCATATTTATTATTAAAGCCTTACAACCCTATAGTGGATATCAGGAGACCTCATAACAGCCAGTGTTAGGCTATAGTCCCGTGTATGAGGTGTTAAGCAGCAGTATTTGCCTAAGTAGTTCTTCAATTTTACAACTGAAAACCCAGAAGTCTGCTTAATAAAAAGCAGTAATAAAATTGCTAAACAGTCCAGATTCTCAAGTCATGTCCTTAATCAATCTTGATTTTAGCCAGTTGAGTTTTAAGGAGCAAGTCAAAGTCAGGAATATAAAAATTGTTATGGAGTGAATATTTGGTTACACTAATAGTTATGTGAATACATTTTTTTAAAATGGAGTCTAGGTTAACAAATAAGATGATCTGATTTGGTTTCTCTCAGAACAGGAAGAACCTGTCTTATTTGCTGTTGGCACTTGGCATACAACACCCAACTATATTCTGAGAACAACGTATCATCTAATAATTAAATGAAAAATCGTTGTTTATTGTACGTCCAGCGTAACTTATATTAATATCAGGGAGAGCAATTTACAAACATTGTGAAAGGTGGCAGAAGAATGAGATTAATTCATGTAAATTGAGGTAAGCTGTAAGATGGAAACTGTACCATGTATGTTAGTTAAGTTTGAATGTAATTTGTATAGTGCTGGGCTCCATTCTATAGACTTGCACTTGCTTAATTTTTAAGTCCATATAAATTCAGTAAGATTGTTCACTTGTTTAATGTTAAGTGAAGTACTATGACATTTGAAAACTTAGTGGAGCACGAAGGACAGTTCTAGGGACTGATGTGGTCTCTTGTGAAATCTGCATTATCTCTTAGGTGTATCTCTTAGTTATAGAATTTGGCATGGTTTGCAGGGGAATTAGTGAACTGCTTTATTAATGCAGTCATCAGCATTAAATGATAAAGTTTTGTCATTCTGCTGAAGTACTATACCAGAGTATTAGTTTGTTGCTTGATTTTTAACAGAAGGAAATTATAGATTTGATACATTTAATTATGTATCAGTTCATATATGTGTGTGTGTGTATGAATAATGATACGGACTATTCCCAATGACAGCCTCCTCTGTACAGCTAGCATCAACCAAATGGAATCGTTACATGTTTAGTCACTTCATGCAACTTGAAACTCCAATGCGGGTGAAGTAGTGCGCATATGTTGTCAGCCACTCAAAACCCGTAAGCCTCCACCTCCATGAAATGTGTGGTGATTATAACACAGCTTTGATCTTTGGAGTGTGGCCTACAGGGTGAAATTGAGATGGATGTGAACTTTCTTTCATCTGCAGAACGGAGAGAGAAGACATGCTTCTACTTCTTTGTACCTCTTGTTTTCTCTTCTTGTTCTTGCCCTTTTCTTACCTACCTCCTGCATGCACCTCAGATGATTGGGATGTTACAGAAACTTAAGATGGGGGAAGGTAGTCATTCTGAGCAGAAAGTAAAACATGGGAATAATGTGGGGTGAAGAAGATAAGGGGTGTATAGAAAAAAAATGCTTAGAGAGCTTAGGGTGTACAGAACATTGACTTTTAAATATATTGATGCTTCAGACTTTCCGTGCCATTACTGCCTTACTTCCCCACTGTATGGGGATAGGAGTACTTGTCCTATCTTTATGAATTGACACCATAACCCACAAGAGCTTAATTGCTATACACATCTACTTTCTACATTTCCTTGATTTCTGACCATATTTTTTGCTCTATACACCTGTTTTTTTAATGTGACTGTGATCTATCCTCTATAAAAACAACTCTTACCTCTACTTAATACCTCATGCCTTTCCAAAATACAGAACAACAGATCATTTTTTATAAGCACAGCTCATAGATTTAAAAGTCCAGGTGAAAATGTGAAAGTACTTAGGAATTACTATTATTAAACCAGACTCAGAAATTTTCTGGTCTTCTGTCTGTACATGGGTGGTATCAGATACTCGTAAGAGACAGTATAAACTCCATGCATGTGCTTTCATAGTGGATCTTACTCTAATTTCAAACTTTTACACACTGACTTAGTTCTAAACTACGGTGTTTGACATCCATTCTCATTTTTGTTGTCATTAAGTATTATGATTACTCATATTTTGCTGGTCCAGAAAACACACCTAGTATTTCAGATGAGAAACAAACCATTGATTTATAGTAAGAATTCTGTTTTATTTTACTGTTTTCATTTGCTTTTCCTGTTAGTTGATTTCTGATTTCAACTGTTTTACACAAAGTCTTCACTGAGCTGTCCATAAACCCTTAGAATGCCAATACTCCTTTCGTGAGTCAATATTGTTGGATAATCTGTGTGAAATAAATACAGAATTAGATTTTTCCTCCAAAATGCTGTACTGTCAGCATCAGTTAGCATTTTCTGCTTCACTTGCCTACCTTGTTTGGACTAGGTGAATGGGGAGAAAAACAGTAACTGAAGCTAAATGTTCCTGTTTAGCTTGTTCAGTTTTTTCCTGAAGTGAATCACAGCTCAGTTCTTGACACCTTCTGGTGATCTGAAAGCCAAGGTGTTTCACTGCTCATTTATTTCTAGCTTATCTCAAATACTGTATTATATTATGTTTTATTAGCTACTTAAAATAGAAGACCAGAAGTCACTGATGTTAACTTCCTATCATACTTAGAATAATACTTGGTTAAAAAACTGTCCCTTTTCCATTAAAAAGTGAGAAAACTGAAGGAAGTTTTTAAGGAACATTTTACTGAAAAGACACTCATGAACAGTATCATGGATCTTTGCAAAGTCAAAGTGTCAAGTTTGATATCTAAATTCAGTAATTTAAAGGCACTTAAAATAGGTTTACAACTAACTTCTGTTTCCTATGTAGAGCTATAATTCTTTTATTGAGATTGCCCCACAATACCCTTGTAAGTAGTGCTTTTCAGCTATTTATATCTTTGTTGATTTATAATGATGCAAACTAAAAGTTGGCAGACATTTTCTGCCTCAGCTTGGATATTGATTTATTTAATAAAAGGTGTCATGCCGATGTGGTCCAATTATTTTCGAGAGTGAAGCAATAGAAAAATATAATACTTTCAATATGTTAAGAAAATGTAACAAGCTTTTACGTGACTGTGCTTTCGCCATGCTTTGCAATGCAGACTCGAATTTGGCAGGGACTAACTTATACGAGAGACATAACTTTTGAAAAGCTGTGTCATCATCGCTGTTTATGCTATAGTTCCTTCTTATTCCAGGTGATGAAACTTAGATTGTTATAACCACTGAAAAAGGAATGGTATCCCTCTCATATTTGGTCAAAAGGTATCAAACATTAGGTTTAAACCATAGTAACTTCATCAGATCCATCTTTCCATTTTCCAGGAGCTATGGCCACAAATATATATTATGATGATGTGTTCTTTAAACAAAGTATAATTTGTTTTTAACATCGGTAATGTAAAAAAGATGCTAATATAACAGAACGAGGATTTTAATACACTCTATGTGCAGACCTATTTGCTTAGTTAATCACTGTGAAAGATCAGTAGTAAGGGTCCAATTTTTAGACTGCAGAACTCTTCTTCCTCTTGGCATATTCCTGGAAACTACTGCCTCCTACTTTCTCTCACTATAGGGACTTTTAAACTATTCAGTATTTAGTACTTTTTATGCATTAAACTTCTGTCCTTGGCAAGTACATTATTTCTTAATCGTTGTTTTGAGTCAATATAGTTCAGATCGGTTTTTGGAGAATTAAAGTAGAATTAGAATTTCTCCTCTGTATGCAATACTTTGCATTTATTAACACCCAGACTCAATTAGCATTTTGCTACACACTCACCAGCTGAAGAAAGATAGAAGGTGGAGGAGCAATGTGGTAATCTGAAGTGGTTTCTAGAACTGAAGTCCTATCTCCACCCATTGTTTCACAAGTTGATAGTTATTATAGGAGCCCTTCTGATTAACCGTGTCAGAGACATTGAACATTCTGGGAGCCTAATGGTCTGCTCTTACACACTAACAGGTCATATATGATATCCATGTAGCATTATTGAATAAGTTTTTCACTTGTTCCTTCACACTGCCTAATTAATTGACTTTTGAAAAATAGATTTGTATGCCTTCTGTAACAATTGTTTGGGCTACCAGCAGGGCTGGAGATTCCATCACTTGGCATGTTCAGGTCTTTCACAGCTCCTGCTGCTAAGCAAACTGCATCAGCCTGTAAAGCAACCATGCACCATCAGGTTCTTACAGATCATATTATCCAAGTCTCTGCAACCTTCCTCCGTACAGACTCAGCAGTCAGCTATTGCTCAAGTACTATACAAGCTTAAAGGCTTTTCTTGGAATGTGTGCTTTATACCAAAATGCAGCTAGACACAGGGACTGAGCATAGGTAAGTTTTTGGCTTTACAAATGATCCCACTGGTCTGAATGCACGGATATAAAACCAGATATGGGATGAAAGGAATGCATTAGGATGAGGCAAGATTGAGAGTGGAAGAGAGATAAATGGTTTGACAAGAAATCAGTGAAGAAAGGCTACAGAAACTGGAGTGGCTTAGCAAGACAGTATTTAGGAAAGGAGGCTGAGCTACTTTGGGTCAAGAAGCCAGTGGAAGGAGGACCTAGAGACCAGTTGAGCAAGGACATTAGATGGGGCTGAACAACGATTCTGGTATTGGGAGGGAATTAAATGAATAGGCAAGAAAAGTGACTGGATGTGTGTTGCAAAACATGAGAGTGACACTCGGAGCTACTGAGCAAGACAGGAGGGGTTTAGAGCTAATTGACTGGAGAAGAAAAAAGTTGAAAGAAGGCAATTTACATCTAATGAGAAGATGGAACTGGCTGGACCAGGAGCCTGTGGTACTTGAGCTAGCAATTTATGGTGGAGGAGACAGGGGAAACTGGTAGGAGAACCATTTGACAGGGAGTTCAACTTGGAAAAGACCTTTAAGATCATCGAATACAACCATAAACCTCACACTGCCAATTCCACCATTAAACCATGTCCCTAAGTGCCACGTCTACGTGTCTTATAAATACCTCCAGGGATGGTGACTCCACCACTTCCCGGGGCCGCCTGTTCCAATGCCTGACAACCCTTTTGGTCAAGAAATTTTTCCGAATATCCAATCTAAACCTCCCCTGGTGCAACTTGAGGCCATTTCCTCCTGTCCTATCATGTGTTACTTGGGAAAAGAGACTGACCCCCACCTCACTACAACCTCCTTTCAGGTAGCGATAAGGTCTCCCTTCAGCCTCCTTTTCTCCAGGCTAAACAACCCCAGTTCCCTTCTTGCATGAACCTGTACTGGATTAGGATTGTATAGGTAAGTAGGCTGTTGCCTACAGGCCTGCTTTGTCATATATTACAGAAATTTTGAGACACAGCATATGAGGCAGGTAATGATGGGAAGAAAAATGACAGTTCTATGGCTAAGGCAGATAATCGCTGATAAGGTGATCTGAAGTACCACTTTAACTCTGCCACAGAATCACTGTAGGATGCTGCCCCAGGGTAAATTAATCTAACACATTCAAAGTTGGCCTGTAATTGCATTTTTCCCCATTTTCAGGATATTTAGCAAGAGATATATCAGAGAGGTATTTGCAGAAGGGTTCTGTGCTGCAAAGTGGTTTCAGTTAGGTGGCGCTTTCTTTAAAGATATTATTTTCTAAAGTACTTAATGTTTAATAATGTATTTTTAAATTTTGCATTGTATATTGATGCTGTTCATTAAAGTCTACTGCTAGAGACTGATTACAAATTAATTTAATATTACAAATGAATACTAAATAACTGTCTACTCACTGAGTGAGGCAGCAATACTGTGGTAAAAACATATGAAGCAATATAATTAAAGGTTGTGTCCTGATACAGTCTTAATTCAAGTTCCTTGGGCAGTTTTAGACCACTTTTGTCGCAGACTTATTTGGGACTATTCCAGAAGACACATGTGCAGAATCCAGCTGCTTTACTTAGCAACATTTTCTGCAAAAAGGTGTTTTACTAGTGCATGCACTGGCTTCCAGTAGTTGTCATAATTGAGATGTTGGTTTAGATCTGCAATCTTTGGATCCAAAAATCTTCCAGTAGATAGGATCTAGTTGCTGCCTTCCTCTCTCAAAGCATTTGAATTTACTCACAGTTTTGAAAGGAAATGCACTGGTAACAGAGTAGGAAGCAGTAAGAAAAGGTATGAGTCGTGAATGGCTGATGCTTGTCTAGGGTTAAGAAAACAGAGAATGCAGTGGAACTGTACAGAAGGTACGGATGTGGTGGGTCTTTAAATGAGACTGAGGAAACCAAGAGAGATGTTAGATCTCAGTGTTGATTAAAGATCATAGAATCATAAAAAACAGAGCTGGAGGGTACCTTCAGGATCATCCAGATAGTCTTCAGCAAAGATGGTATGAATGAGAGGAATAAAAAAAGGCCAGGGAAACAAGGTTATTCACATAGTAAACCTCTTAGTTGAATGCAACAAGCAGGAAGAGATATGTTCCTAATATATTGTAGAATAGGTAACAAAAATGTGTAATTTGATGAGTAAAGTTCAGAAACGTGAAACAAGTAGGCTTTTGTTAAATAGGCATAGGATCAATAACGGCAGAGGAGGAGGCAGAAACTAGAACCCTGAAGAATGTGAAGAAAATAGTAAAGTTTTAAAGAAATATGAAGCTCCTCTCCATGAATATACATAGAAAGAGACTGCTGGTATTTTGTTTTGAGGGTTTTTTTTAAGAAAGGAAGTTACTACTACATGTTATTACTATTACTAGTACTTACTAATATTACATATTGCTACTAATATCTACTACTAATAATTTTTGTTACTAATTTATTAATATTACATCTTGCTACTACTAATAGTTTGTAATACTACTGATAAATAGTACATTTAAAGCCAGGTCACTAGGAGAAGTTATTTAGGTTGCTAGCCTGCAAGAGAGTGCTTGGAGTTAAACATCTTTTAACTTGTTCAGCATGCAAAGATACTGCTTACGGGCTTTCTAGTATAGCTCATGTCCACTGGAAATTAAAATCTGAAAATGAATTCGTCAGGGAATATAATGTACATAACTGTCAAAATGCGATACCCATCAGGACAGTTGCCCTCATGCTATATGAACCAGTGTTTTACATGTTTTAGAAAAAAATGGTGAAAGTTTCTGTAGGTATGTAAATATACATGTGTGTGCGTGTGTGTATATAAATACACAGATACATACGAACACTTTTTTCCTTTTTTGGTACAGAAAATAGATTAATCTCTCTTCCATAGGAAAAAAATAAATAGTGAAGTTTTATCTCATTCTAGCAGAAGGAAAAAAAAACACCTCATTACTCTTCAGTCTTAAGGCATAAAGTTGTATGTCCCTAACCAACATGAGAAAATTCTCTGTTCCTTCCTACGTAGAGCTACACCCTAAGCCACAGCTGAAAGCTCATCCTTTCTGCCTGCCAGCTAAGGCACAGTTTATAAGGTAGGGCAGGATTCTTTGCTCCAGCTTAGCAAGATTGAACCCACACAGTCCATCTTAATGCAGAATATATAAATAGAAGATACATAGTTTAACTGTTAAGTAAATAATCGTCCAAATTACATCATTCCAAGTCAAATGTAAACTGCCAATTGCCCTGTTATCTGAAATAAGATGAGAGTGAGTTTTCACCACAAGTAAAGACATGTTTCCATGTCATTATCACAGCTTAGTTAACACACTGAACATTCACACGCTAGTTTATCTCACACTAACTTGATGGGAATAGCATAAACACGCAGCAGAAGTAACCAAATGGACCAAACCATTAATAGTTGTGTACGGTAACTAAGCAAAAACAAATATAAACTTAATCCTCCTAATTCTTTTCCTAAACTTAGTTGTGCCATACTTTTGACCTTCAGAAACACCTGTGCCCTGATCTTTATGTTTATTTTATATTTATTTTTGTAATCTGAAATTGTAAATCATAGGGTTTGACTCATATGACTACCCGGGTAAATGAGAAGCAGAGCAGTTGTGTTGTCCAGATTGTATTGTTGAAATACCTTTCAGTCCAAGAAGCCCTGTAGTCCTGCAGAAGAGGAGGACAAATAAAATTGCTAAAAGCAGACAAGAGATCAAGGCACGGAGATGCTGAGTAGTTCTTGCAGGCACATTTTGCAGAGTTTACTTCAGGCACCACTGAAATTGCTGTTTCTCAGATGAATGCTCAACAGGCTCACCATCTGTGCTGTCTCACAGCTTAAAGCAATTGTTCCAGTTACAGAGGGACCTTCACATCTTAAGAAACATATGTGTCTACTTTTTCCAAGATCTTCTCAGTAAGAAAAATCTGAATCTTTTGTTCGTAATGGAAATAAGGCTTGTGTGGCAATGTAGCACAACCATAGCCTGTGCTCTCTCTGCTGCTGGGAAGAGAATATCTGTGAGGAAAAGATTACATGCCTGAATATCATAAGATCTTAGGGAAGGCAGAGCACTGAATCCTACCTTGGATGAAGGAAGAAAGCAAAGTAGTAACTGAAATCTCAGAAGAAAAGATTAAAACAAGCAAGAAAAGTCTAGGGAAGGAGGAAAGAGAAAAGGGAGGAGGTTCCTACAAATGTAATTTAAAGTCATAATGGTTGTTTCTGAGAAGTTCTAGAGGTGGATAATGGGACCTCCCATTCACAGTAGCAAGTCTTAGACTCCACGTTTTTTCAGTTCACTTGTGGTGACAAAAGCAGTACCTCACTGGTTGAATAAAATTTAACTCCTCTTCCAATCTTTTGGGTAATGATCCAGACTAACTTTAAGGTTCTTCTCAAAAAATTCTAGATTCATCATCTTCCTTTTGAAGGCAAAATGCAGTCCCACAGTGAACATAGTGCTAACATTTTGAGGATATTTTCACTTGCGCTCTTGGAATTTGCTGTTTTCAGAATTCCACCACTGAACTAAAATAAAATAGCAACAAATTGCAAGAGAACTAATAGAAAAGTGAAGCAAACATGAGACTAAGGATTAAAGTGCTCTCAGGTTTGCTTGAAAGCTACACAGTCGCCTCCAACAGCAAGAAATACTTTGACTAACACCCAACCAAAACACAATAGCTCTAGTTTTCTTCCCAGATACTAATTAATAAAAACAGTGTTCTGAAAAAGAACTCAAAATGACTGTGTATACAGTAGTGAATTCTTGGCTCTTTACATATTCAATTTGGTTTGGGGTTTTGGTTGGTTGGTTGGTTTCCCAAGGCAATATTAATGCAAACAAGAACCTAGTAGTAGCACAAAACTCTCAATCAACCTGTGCCATAAACCCAGAAATTTTACTATGCTTGTGCCCAGTCACTGTGTAGCCATTCCAGTATAGACACCTCATTTAACTACATTCTTACCTTTTGAAGGTAGCATTCAGTTTCTTCCTAGCTAGCTCTAATAAATTAACACATCCAACCAGTCTTCAGTTGATAGGATCATCTGGGAAATACGTGATCTACCACAGGTGAGGCTGGGCTGACAGCTTATGGAAGACTCAACAACATTTCCCGAAGGACAGTTTGTTCAAGATTCACACTGGAGAGAGTGGTGCTGTGCATGTTATCATTCTGTATAGGTCTGAGTTTCTCCCCAGAAGTTTTCTAGTCAATTGGGGGCTAAAACACAAATAGTAAAGCTGAGAAATTCACATTCTAGGGTCATATTTGCAAAAAGCACAATTAATTAATCTTCAGAATAACAGTATAAGAAGAATATAGACCTGGAAGAGACATGGATCAAGTCCAGTACTTGTTATTGGAGGCACTGTATCACCTCGTTCCTTCTGTTTAGATTCACCATTGAAGTTTTTGTTCCCATGTTCCAACTGGAAATCTGTTCTAGAAACTAAGTCCTCTAGGTTAGGATCTTTCTCCTAAATTCTAATCTTAATTTCTAAATTGACAGTTTACACTGGTTTGTTCTTCATTATCATTGCCCTTTTGCTTTAGCAGATCTCCCTCCTCGGTGTTTACCTGGTTAACATATTTGTATGCAACAGTCACATCTAATCTCACCCTTTGTTTTTCTTCTCTTGGTCATCTCAGTAGTCATTTCTGCACATGTGCCAGTGATGTGTGTCTTTTCTGCACACTGATTTACTTGAATATTCCATTTGAAAATCTGCAGGAAATACCTCAGGTGGTAAGTAAATCCTGACGTTTTTACAACTCTATCAGACTTGTCATCATCCTGTATAAACTAGATCAACCTGTTTTGCTATTTCCAAATATCGTGTTCTCCTTATAGCACATGCTTTGTTATTATTCTTCAGAAGTATGATGTTATAGTTTGTATTGTAGAATTTCATTCTGTTTCATGCCTCCATTTCTTGGGATCGAGCAGTTTTTTCTGCACATTAATGACGCCTTCTAATTTTTTTGTCAACAGAGCACTGGTAATGTTTATGTCAGGTGAATAATGACTATATTAAAATCTAATAGCTTTCTTCCAGCTGGATTCACCGTTAGGTTAGTACCTAACCACTTTTATCCAGTTCTTTGCCCGTATTATAATCCTTACGAAAATTATCAACTTTGCCAGCTTCCTTAATAAATTTCTGAGTGGCACCATATAATGTGTTTTATTAATATTCACTTGAATAAACTGTGTCACATTGTCTTTGCCTAGAAAATCAAGTTGGTTTTGAAAAAAAAAACAAACAACACAAACAAAAAACCAGCTGAGTCCAGTACAATCTTTTCTACTTTTACATCTGATTATTCACCGCTTCACTATTTGCTTTAAATTGTTGCAAACAGCTCAGGTCAAATTCAGGGACCTTTCAGACATGAACCACTTCTGTCCTCTCCCTCCTTTATACAGTCAGGCACTGTATTGCCCGTCCTCCAATCCTAGACCACCCTGACTTTATATATTTATTTGAAATGTTTCACACAGGACTGATCCCACAGTCTTCTTATTCTAGTTTGCTTCAGGCTTTTGGGATGAAGATTTTCAGCCCGTCCAATCCAAGTTTTTCTTCTTCAAACACATATCTCCCAATTCTGTATTTTGTTTGTATTGATCATACTAGCCATGGGTGGAGGAGTATATTTGAATCAATTTTAGGGTAGTAGGGAAAACTCCCTTCCCTTCAAACCGCTTCCCCCCCAGGGACGGTGACATTTTGCTAGAGCAGCCGATGTGACACTTAGCCCCGGCAGAGCCACGACGCAAAGCTCTGAACGCCCCCGCTCCCCACGGAGAAGCCCCGGCGGCTGCCGGCAGCGGCCGGCGCAGTTGCGGGTCCTGCAGTTACCAAGTCTGCCACGCGAGGGGGCCCTACGGCCGCATTTGCAAATCGCTCCGCTCCCACTCGAGCCAAACGCTAGAGGAAATAACCCACGCAAGTATTATAGGCTTAACAGCGGGCAATATCTGCATTTGCTGTAATCGTCACAGCTAATTTAGAGCCGGCGGTTAGGTTTGTTCCGTTCGTCTCGTCTTCTTTCCCCGATCTGATGCAGCGCTAGGGGTGACTGCCTGCGGCCCGCCCGCAGCCCAGGGGAGCACCCGTGCGGCAGCGGCCGGTCCTGCTGGGACAGCGCAGCCCTCCTCGCCTCCGTAACTTTGGTTTTATGGAATATCTTTAAAACACGTTGTGCGGAAAGAACATTAGTAGCGCAACTATGGAGCTAATAATCTACACATCTCTTAATTTTTCGTTTAATATACCAAAGGTGTATTTAATGAGCACATTCCTTCTGCTGTCGTAGTAGTTAAACCAGTCGAAGTCAGTGTTGGTCTGCTTTGGGTATTGTTTCAGTGGTTATGGGAGTAATGAGCAAAGAAGCGTATTTGTACAAGGCACCTGAGAAACAGGTATTCCATTCCTTTCCAGCGGTATGATAAGGTTCTTTGCATAAAGAAAAAAAGTTTCTAAGAATGCCTATGTAACTGA
Source organism: Cariama cristata (assembly GCF_000690535.1). Lineage (NCBI taxonomy): Eukaryota > Metazoa > Chordata > Aves > Cariamiformes > Cariamidae > Cariama > Cariama cristata. Next base: position 12,871 of record NW_009634742.1, on the reverse strand, counting down.
AACGTTGATGTGAGTATCCAGAGAGTAAGCTGTAAAATAGAATGAAAGTGACAAACATTGTCTGATGCTTTTTGAACTTAATCTTTTGAGCCTAGGAAGGAAATGATACCATTAATTTCACTCTAGCAGGAGCCCTGTACTGTTTAAGACCCTTCTGTCTCTCAGGTTTGTTTTGAAATTAATCACAAGCAGCTACAGGATTGGAAGCTATAGCTTCCAGTATCTCTGAATACAGCGCAAAATACAGACTTGTTGGTACAGCATATATACAAGAGTATACAACATGCAATAACTATATGCAGTTTTCAAAAAGCAATATTTGTTTCTTTATGCATGGGAATTCAAAGCTGTGGTTTATATAAGCTTTCAGGCCAGTTTAGCTTAGATTAGCACTTAGGGATATATCAGGATAGCATTGGTAAAACAGATGCCTTTCCTTATTCAAAAATTTCTTATGTCATTCCCCTCTGTACTTGCCTCCTACTTATGTAATTCTCTCCTTTTGTTGTCAGAAGCCTTACATTAAATCATTATTCTACTCAATAAAATTTATAAATCAGTAAACATGGGTAAAAAAAGAATTGTTAATATTCTCACGCTGTTGCTTTTCATCCTGGTTGCAGTCTTGCACATTTTTACTTCCTTTAGAGTCATGTTTACCATGATTTTCAAGCCTTGGGGGCCTTCTGATCTTACTATATTTTCATTTCTGCAGTGGACATATGAATAAAGAGCCATCACTGGTCTATGTTGAAACTTACTTTGGCTGTCTATGCAATATTGTGGTAAGATGCTGTCTAGTGGAACTCCCTGATGCCTCACCAAACCGCCAGAATGTTTTCTAGGAAGCAACTGTTTTCAGTGCTATTCCAGAGTCTTTGTCAGTAACAACATTAACATTTCGCTTCCCTTGGAACAGAATCAGGCAACACAAGCGAGGTTTCGAAGCTTGTTACAAAATACTTCATAAATGATGGTAGAAATAGACCAAGTACAATTACTTTGTTTAAGTCCATATGCTTAATTTTTTTTTATTTTTTCTAGTCTAATTGTCTATCTACTTGTTTGGAAAAAGGTATAAACTTGCTGGTTTAGTACTGATTTAGGATTTGAATCTTGAGACTCCTCTTGACATTCTATGTGAAAGGTATCTGTAACTACAGAAATGGGGAGTTACGACCCAGAGTACTGGTTGATAATGTTCTGTAACAAGAATTATTGTCTGAATACCTTTGCAAAATTTCAGCTGCCTTATGGAATAACACTGCACACCTGATCATGAATTGTTATGGAAATTTCCCTATTTCACCACCAGTGAAAGCAAACCAGCAGCATTCCCTTCTCCGTACAGACCTTTCATTGTAAATGAAGCAATTAAAAATTTCACTCATAACTACAACTTATTACAATAAACAGTTCATCATCTGTCATATATCTGTTCTAAGTCTTTAGGGAGGAATTACATTTGATGACACTTATGGACTGAAACTTTTATAGGCACAGTTACACCCAGGAAACTCATAAATCTTCATACGTAAATGAACCTATGAAACTGCTCATGACCATGCGACTGAGTGCATAACCCACTTTCATCAGAAAGAAATCGTGGTGCCTCACTCCATAGGTGTTATATTAACTGACAGGAATTCAGGCAGTGGCCTCCAGGTGAAGATAATTAAGCTATCCTACCAGATCTGGAATGTGTTGGGAGCAATTCAGTGACTAGTTATAAAGGAAGGAAGGAAGGAATGTGTCCTGCTTTTCCTTGTTAGGGCTTGCTAGCACCCTAGGGACAAGGGAAATGGTTATTTTCCTCGAGGGGGCGGAGGGGCAGGAAGTCAAAAAAAAGAAAGGTTTTATGTTGTATCTGAAGCAGGTGATCTGAACAGCTTAACCCTTCTTACTGTATCCAATATATTAAACTGCATTCCTCTTCACAGCTTCTTTTTTTTTGTTTTATTGTATGGATGCAAAGCAGGGAATTGGTGCTTACCACTGGAATTAAAAAAAGTAAAAAAAAGAAAACTGTTTCTGTTATGCATACCCAGTGCATAGGCAGTGATAGAAGTCCAGAGTGGTAGCAGATTCTCCCATATTTGGTAACACTGCTACACTACACACTGAAAATTGGAAACAGAACTTCACAAAAAATGAAAAAAATTGTCAGTGGAATTTTAACTACAGCCCTGTGCACTCCGGCATCACAGTAAACCACATAGAGCATGCACAAGTGTGCTATAACACATTTCGAAGATGTCTTCACATGGTCCTTTTGATGTTCAAGATCATACGCTCCTGCTCTTTTCTTCTCCTTTCTGATTTGTTTCACTCGTTGCACAATGCCATCGACAGAGGACCCCTTCCTGCAGCTTGTTCCAAGAGAGCCAGTCTTCACAGAACGGGTTTTGTGGCAGGAGCCAGATTCAGAAACCCAGTCTGAATCTCAGTACAGTAGCTGTGACTCAGATGTTAAAAATAGGGAGCGGGGGGCGGGGGGGGGGGGAGGTGTAAGTCTTCACAGTGTCTGTTTGTTAAGCTGGGAACTGCCTGCTACAGGATGTTGTGCTTGCTAAAAGTTTAGTTTCAGGAGAGGACTACACAAGTTCATGGGAGAGGAATTCACTGAGAATTACTAGATAGACAAAAATCATGCTTGGCTCAGGAAGTTTCTCAGCTGCAAATGGCTGGAAGCTCAGGGAAAGTGTTACATACTCTCGTCCAGTGGTTCATATCTTCCTTTAGCATCCGCTCATGGCTATTATGAGAAGCAGGATACTGGTCTTGCAGGATTCTTGATCTTACCCAACTTGGTTATTCTTATTTTGAAGCATTACCTATTTCCAGTCCCAAAGTTCCTTCTACATAAATTCTATGTTCTCATGTTAGGTTTTCATTGCTGAAAAATCCGTACTTAAGAGTTAAAAGTACCAGAGATTACAACGAGCCTTATACAATTGAGATTAATCCATAGATGAGTAAATTTCCTACATTAATGACTTCACTTTGATTTTTTTAGGTCCCAAATTTGGATTCTGGCAGGTTATGTGAAGGACCTGATATTTAATGATGGTGTCTATCACAGTGTGGTAATAGTGAAAAACCGAGTTATAAAAAAAGATTAAAATCATATTATACAGCACCTTTAGATATGTGAGTTAAAAGAAAAATACGGATATCAATTATCAGTCTCCTTTTGAGGCATTAACTATATATATATATATTTATTTATATTCTAGGCATACTGATATATATACCTTGAAGACAAGACAGCTGTTGCTTACACAGTACATGTACACATGTAACCATAAAAAGCAGTACCTATTTCTCCCTTTTATTTCCTTCCCAACTTCTACTGAAGTCAGAGAAAATTTTTGTTTCTCTGTGTTGTTGATTTCCTACATATCTCCTACCTTTGAAGTCCTTTAATATTATCTTTGAGGATTTTCTTTTAAATTTCCATCTTCCAGCCCTTGCAACAGCACTCCTTGACATACCTTTTGATGTTTTTTTGTAGGTCACTGACATACAGCTTTTACCAGTCAGCAGACATCAAAGCTTGTAACGTTCGGCAGACAAGCCTGTCTCAGAGATTTTTCTATTGGTTGAAAGAAGTTAGTGAAATTCAATGGCAAATGCTCCATCAGCACTGGAGTCGCATCCCTACGCCAAAGATGATTGCCAGTGTTGCTTTCTTGACTGTATGCTGCTTCCTGGCTAAATCTTGAATTGGAGGCTGGCTGTCTGAAGAGGGTGGTCTCCAAAGCCACTCTGCAAAACAGTGTCAGGGTGGCAAGGAAGGAACCAGCACAGGTCTGTGGCCTGCCCGGGGTAAAGACCTCTGGTTCTGGGATGGAATTTGCCTCTCCGTAGGCTTGTACCTACTCGGTCTGCTCTTCCCAGGGGTCCTACCAGCAGTGTCTGCCAAAGCTGATGGACTCCATCTGCAGTCATCTTGACCTGACATGTGGTCTAACTCTCCTCACAGAGGCAGACCATCGTAAGTGGGGACCACCGCCGTTCTGAATCATGGGGCAAGCTGGGATACTCACAGTGACTCCTCACATGTTCCTAGCAAGACAAGTTAATTCACAGGAGAAAGCTGAGGAGAGTTTCCAGTTAGAGTGCATTCTGCCATGGCTCAGGCAATGTCTGTGGCCTTTCCATTCACTAGATTTGCAAACCTGTCAACTTTGATTTCTCATTCATGCTGTTGTTAAACACAGTTCCATACAGCTACGGTGCCAATGAACCAGTAATAACTTGGACATAAACAAGTAGGGCTTGGGTTATTTATTTTTATTTAATAGTGCAGTTTTCTATTTGTGTATAATTCAGATATCTCATTTATAAAGTAATATTTGCTGAAACTAAACTCCTTTTTAATAGCTATCAGTAATGGCAAGCCATTTATGGCTTTTGTCAGAATAAAATTGTTAAAATACTGTGGTTTTCAATGTACTGAATTGTACCCTGTATTTTTATGCCTTATACATAGCCAAAAGTAACAGAGCTTTGCACGCTTCCTTTGTTGAGATTTAACCGTAAGTATCATGTTGGATTATTTTACCTAGGTGAGGTGACAGAAAATCAGTTCTATTAGCTTATCACTTAACCCTTCTGTGATCATTATCATATTTCAAAACATATACTGCTTTTTAGATACAGCAATTTTATTTTCTCAGATTTATATTTATATGCAGAAAATAATACTGTTCCTGATTTTGTACATATTATTCAGTAAGAAGTTTCTCAAAGAGCAGAAAACCTGGCTTCCATTGCACAAGAAAATGGCAAATAGTAACAAATAACATGTCATTTAAACCAAGGCTAGAGTTTGTTCTCACATCTGTTATTCGAATCTTACATTACCATAGCATCTGCTGTCTTGTGGCTAATCAGATTCATCATCACTATTTAAAGCAAAAACAGGAAACAAAACAAAACAGACAAACCACTGTTGGTGTTGGATTAGCAACTTTTGGGACAAGTCCAGTGAGAGACTGCTGGGCTATAACACGTGGTGTCCCAGCCCATGGCCTGCAGGGAATCCGGTACAAGGAACCTGCGCTCCCTGTATCGTGAACAGGAAGATTTGGGAACCTCGTCATAGGACAGCTGAACAACCTGTGCCCTGGGCAGAGGGCCCTTAAGGTCAGTAGGAAATCCCCTTCAAGAATTTGGGTGCTGCACCTAGGCTGCAGGGAGGTTCACAGCTGAGATCTGCTCCGGGTTTGTCCCTTGGGACCAGGCATCTGCAACCATTTCATCAGAAGCTGAGCAGAGTTCACTATTTTCACTGAAGCTTCTGTACAGTAGTTCAGGGGTTAGCATACTCAAAGATATTTAAGAGGTGTTTACTAACTTTCTCACCCTTAAAGGGCCCATACCTGTACCTTTTCTACTGGCATTTATTTATACCAGATTTGTTCACATGGACAAGTCTCAGAACTGCATGGTAGATGTTTCTTTCCTCTGTAATCGTATCACTGAGTGGAGATGCAATATTTTAAAAGAAAATAAATACTGATGAGTGGAAAAGCTCAGTTAGAGTAGCAAGTCCTCTCCCAAAAGCTTTGTCTGAAGCTCATCTTCATGATCAAGAAGCATTCATAATTATCATTGACAGAAGTGAACAGATTTTTTAGGTGGGAAACACCACCAACAAATAACATAAACCTCTGCAGGACTGGGACTAGAGCCCTCTCCTGAGGCTGACCTTTGGTGCTAATCTAGTTAGATGCTATAGAGTCCTCAGGACAATAAGGCCTCAGGAGATGGATATGAATGCACTAACAGCAAAAGAGACGGGCAATAGCACGTACTTTCAAAACCTATGAACACATTGTAATCACTTTAGCAACTTCATCAAACAATGTTACACCCTCTAGCATATATACTCACCAGTATTTAATAAAGTGGGATGTCATTTTAAAGACCTAAATTCATAAGAGTGGTTGACTACTGTATCACAAAGAAGACTGTAATACTTAATTTGTTAAGAAGATGTTAGAAAGAACTTGACCAAGATACTCGGGTTATGAAGTCCAGGGAGAAAACCACTGAATGTGCTCCTTGTACAAAAAAATACTTCCTCAGGTAAAGCAACCAGCACATGAAATTCAGTAAAACTTCAGATCAGCCGTACATTATAGCTGGATTATGTTTTCCTAGCCTTGGTAATATCATGGTCAGATGCTGCCTCTGTAGGTAGAAAGCAGAATAATCAGGTAGATCTACTTTAGCATAGAGCTTAATTATCTATGTAAGGGTAAAGTATACCTTGCTCTGTAATGATGAGAATAACCTGTATTTTCCAGTCCTTTTTGGTCCTGAAGTACCAAATACTGGCCACTAAGTCATGCACAGGAGAACAGAGTTCACCACCTTTCTCTCCCCTGTATCTGCGCAGTCCCCAGCCGCAGTTCAGCTACACTGTTAGAACAGCACACGTAGTCACTACGCTTCAAATCCACCATGATTAGCTCAATTGTCCTTACTAGCTGATATCAGCCATCTTTATTATTTAACTACACCCGTTAAACAAGGTTCACTTACACTCTTATAAGGATACCTGTACTGAGAAGAACATACCTTGTTATAAGTGCAGTATAAGGCACAGTTTTTGCCTATATCATCACAAGCAGCTAGGAATAGTTTGGGTTCAACTCTTCCCCTCCCCCCCCCCCTCCAGGTCAGGAAAAAAATGCAGAAAACACACATCATTGAATCTGAAACATGTATTGGCATAAAAACTGAATATGAAAGTTTCTTCCTGCACAAACTGTGTAACAGCTGAGGTATCAATGGTGCAGATCTTTAGTTGAGTCTCTCTTATTTGTCTAGGCTCCAACATAAAAATATGATCCCTGGCAACAAAACCATATATGAAAGCCAAATAGAGTCTGTGAGACTGTCACAGAAAAATCCAAGCCACAATGAGAAAAACTATTTCAGCTTCACCTAAAGCAGATTGTGAGGTTGGGGCTCCCTACCCCGTTACAAGCTGTAACACTTGGGTTTGCCAGCGTCGAGGCAAGCTGTCCTCGCTCTCCTGGCAAAACGATCCCAGTGAACTGCAAGACCTTTGATCATAGGGGTTCTTTTCACCTGTATCATTTTGTCAGGACTGGATTTGGACAATCGTGCCACAACATCAGAGGCAGGCGAGGGAAGGAAGCGGCAAAAGCATAGATCTGGAAGTAGAAACCACTTAATCACATGTAGTACATTTCGTTGCTACTTAAGGACCTTACCTGCTCTCCCAACCTGAAACACACTGTTCTCTCTGGCAAAGAAATATTTTTAAATTATACTCCATTTTTCTCTAACAACAGTTATGAAACTATGGAGGATTAGTGGTTTTATTTGCTGCATTTGAATTGACTTACTGTTGTGTTAGTAATTATGCAAATGAAGGGGAAGGAAGAGTTTCTAGCCACATTTTTTTTGTTGTTGTTGTTTTTCATCTGATTTATCAAACACTTAAGCTACTGAAAACTGTCAAGAACATAAAAAGAATCTTTTGCTTTACAGCCAAGAGCCACAATTGTCAGCGCTTTCAGAAGGATTTTGGCGTGCTCCAAAGCAGCGAGAAAGAAACCCAGCGACAGCAGGAGCCCCCCCAGCACCCTGCAAGCCTGGCATCCTGAGGACTTTCAGAAACAGGGTAATACTGCCTCTATATCTTATAATCTACTTCCAACCCTTAATTCAAAACACAAAGCCAACAGAAGCTACATCACAACCCCCCTCTCCTGCACAACAAATCCGGCACCGAGAGCTTTGCTCCCCACCTCTCTCTCAGGCGGCAGGCAGTAACCCTGCTACCCAGAGCATGTCAAACCAACAGCCCGCTGACAGCCTTTGGCAAAATACCACCTACAAGCAGTTCCCAGCCAAGCCTCCTGTTCCCGGTAGAAACAGCCTGTTTCTCTGCTAACCCTTGATTGCTGGGCTTTCTCTCCTTTAAACCCAGGTGGTACCAGTAGGGCAGGTGGGGCTAACTGAGCCAGGGTGGTTAGCTTCGGGCCTCCTGGCTCCCAAAGCAGCAGGTTGCCGTGCTGTAATTACTGTTGGTTAATAGTACGTTTGGCAAGCTGTGAAGGTTCTGGAAGTTGTTTCCTTCATGCAGTCTTTCCTCTCATTCCTCACCACCCGCTGTCCTCCTTGGCAATTGCTACTTAAGGTGGAAGTTTTTTAAGAAACTGCTTGTTAAAAGTTAGGAAATGGGGTGCTGCCCGTGCCCGTGGCAATCCTTTTCCCTGGAGGATTAGCAAATTGAGTTGTTCTGTGTCCGGTTGCATTTCTCGCATCATGCTTCCAGCCTTGCATCATTTTTGAGGAATAGTTTATGTCGGTATGTAGCTCATACTGAGTAGGGCAGGATGTCATAGAAAAAGAGGAAAGACCAGGGCAAGAGTTTTAAATTAGATCAGTTGATATAACTGGAAAGAAAAAGCCAACAAGTTTAGGGGCATCAGGTTTGAGAATAACTGCTCTGCATTAGGCTAAATATCAGCTAGATCATCTGAGAGAAAAAACAGGCAGTAGTTGTGAAATAGAGGAGAGATTAGTAGAGAAGGGGACTATTAGCGGGGGCAGAGGGGGGGAAGAGGTGATTAAGTGATTGTCTCCTATAGAAAAGAGAGAGGTCTCGTTCATCATGTTAAAAAGTATAGAGGGATTATCTTAGCGTGAATTGTAATGAGCCATTAAACAAAAAATATGGTTTTTAATACCTGCTAAAGCTATGGATTTCGTTTCCCTTGCTCATCTTTTGAAGTGTTTTGTGGTCTGCCTTGAAGATCAGGCCTGAGAGAGATGGCTGATCCCTGGTTGAGAAGCGTGTCTGCAGGAGATGCTCTGCAGTTGGCTCTGCGGGTTCATTCCAGTGCACAGTGGCTGCTGCAGTTTCACCCACATAGCTCCCCTGAGGGCATTTGGTGCACTGGCTGAAATGTAGGATAGTCTAGGAAGTGCGTATGAATCTGGGTATCCTGATGGGTTCTCAGGTGGGTGGGTGGCATTTATTACAGCCAAAATGGAGATCTCACGAGAGAAAAAAAAAATTCTTTTATAAACCAGCAGTAGATGCAATGGGGCTAGAGAAACAATTTTCTGAGTTTTCTCAGACTTTGTACAAATAATTTTCAGGTTTGAATTCTAGCTGTTCTTCATTGACTGTTCATTAAAACTTAAAATGTAGCTGTGGGCAAGGTTTTGTTTTACCAAACCCACCATGTTATTTCCTTTGACAGGACCTGAGTCTTCGACTGTTTTCTGATATACAAATGATGTTGGCCTTTTGCAGGAGCCTATAAGGTTCTTGGAAAGAAATGGATAATGGAAATACTTCTTGAGAGCAGAATTGTGCTTGCTGGAATGTAAGCAGAAGGTGGAAACTTGCTACCAAGTTACCTCTCTAAGTAATTTGTTTAAAATTATCTATAGTGATGGTCAGTGTGTGTTCCCTTCTAGAACTGGGTTCCCTTCTCAGCTGTGGCTTCCCTTACTGACTTGGCAATTAACAATAGTAACAAATACCCAGCTCTGTATTGAGCTGTTATTGCTCAGAGTAAGCTACGTACTCGTACTCATAATTTATGTCTTTCAACTAGTCTAGAATATTTGGCACTTCTACAGATACATAGAATAGAGACAGTATTTTGAAACTGATTTCTTAACAAATGTCACTTTCCCAGTTCTAGTTACGTTAATGCTGCTACCTAGAAATGTTTCTTCTCTTAGCAGTGGTTGAAAGCTGCGGTATGGAGCAGCTTTCATCAGGCAGGCTTTTCCTTGGATTTCAAAGGGACTTTTGTGTGAGTGAAGTACTGTTAAACACTGAGAAGGGAGAAGCAGGTACTTGGAGTTTACTCCATAGATTGTTTTCTTGTTCTCTTTTTTTTTTTTTTTTTTTTTGGTAAAAGAAGTGTGCTGTAGCTTTTATTTCACTGTGTCCACATATTCTATCAAGGAAAAGAAAAAAACACTGTTAAAAGAATCACACAAATGGTTCTTAATACGTTAGAGATTTCAGTGGCTGCTCACAGGAAAATTCAGCATTTTTAATGAAACAAATCTGATTTTGGCATCTCTTCTTGGAGAATACATTTTTGAGACACTGTACTATTTTTATTGCCCTGGTCTTCACTATTTGCCTAATAACTGATTGTTCATTGAACGAACTGATTGTTTGTTCCATGCAACCTATGATAGTTGGATGAAGTGCAGAAAAAAGGTGTCTTTAAACAACCTTTCACCTGCTCAACTTCTGTTGCTTCCCTGAAGCTTGCATTAGTGATGCTGTAGGTTATACTTGGCTAAAAAGGGGCATTAGCCCTGGAGACTAGCAAGGGATGACCAACATACCGCAGCTGCCAGACTCTTAATCCTCCTCCCAGTTTATCTACTGCAGGAACAGTTGCAAGCTGTGGTGTACACCTGGCCTTTTATGCAAGCTGTATTTTCTTGAAGGTTGATCTGTTATTTCCATTTCTCTTTCATGTAATATTTTCCAAAGCAATTTAGGAGGTAATCAGCACTGTACAGTCTGGGGCGTGGTTGCAGTTGTTTTGTGCTAGTCTTGATTCAGGGGGAATGCAGAGGACTCTCTATTCAATTTGGCAGCCAATCTGAAAATGGGGAGGAAAAAAAGCTCTGAACAGCTAAAATGAAAAAAGATAGTTGTTTTACTTTGAGGAAAACCCAAAACTTCACTTAACATTCACATAATGTGGCAGATGTGGGCTCAAATCCTTTTTTCAAAAGATGTTTGAAGCTAGGCCTCCTACAATGTAGAACACTTCTATGTTTTAAATCAAAAGTGCCTGAAACAACATATTTCAGAAGCACAAAAACATGTAATCCCAGTATTTCTGGGTTTTGTCACTTTCAGTTTGAGCTGTGGAACAGATATTTTTTTTTTTTTTTTTTGCAAATAAACGATTTACCAAAAAAAATTTGCTGAATTCTTGTATGGATGCAGGTTAGCTTATGTGGGAGCCAAGATGAGAGAGAGACAACTAACACATGGAGGGGCTGAAGCACAACGAAATGCATGCCTACCTCAGAAGCGGCGAAAGGACTAGAGCTGGGTATGTACTCGGAACAGCTGAGTTTATTCTTGCTGGCATTTTCTAAAATGTGCCTGGGATTGGTGTAATTATGGCAAGATACAGCCACTTCTGTTTTCAAAAAGAGTGCCCATAAGGAAGAGAGAGAGTCTGCTGTAGCTGTATGTTTTTCTTTCTGTTTGGCAGACCAAATAGTATCCATTGCTTTGTATTCTATCTATTGATAACTATAGGTGGAATTTCTTGTTTATCTTTTTTATTGTTATTGGACACTTATCTAATGGTTTCAATGACTTTTCCCATAATAAACCTTTAATACTTTTTCTGATGATGTGATTGTTGATTGTACTATTTAACTCGCATTCCCTACCATAGTTCCTTGCTTTCACGTTAAATTAGTTTACAATTGTTTACTCTGGCCTGGTTTTGACATCTGCTGGATCAATTACCTGAAGGACCAACATCTTTTTGAAGCTCAGGGCATTGTTTTCTTTGTTTGCTTTCTTCCATACTTAGCAGACTTGAAGAATTTATAACACTTACTGGATTTGTAAATTTATATCACTTTTTTTTTAGGACTTTTTTAAGGTAAAGAAAAATTATTGAACAGTGCTTAACATTGACACTAGAGATAAATAATGTCACAACTTGCTTTAGTTTGGTTGCTTAGTTTCAGGCTTTATAAATTCCAAAAGAAATGGAATAAAATTCTTCCAACAGAATAAATTATGGCATGTATGGAGGGGAGGAATGGACCAAGGAGAAGGTTGGTGCTCTGACACAAAATCCTGAATGGATAGTGAGCTGGAGTGGCTAGGGAAGGAGACTGGAGCAAGGACGGGGAATTTCAAGATGTAAAGCCTGAAACTGCTAGGGTAGAGGGACTGGGTGAAGAATTAGATGCCGAGGGCTCTCATACGTTATTGAAAGTATGTCCCATTCCAGAGCTTAGGCATCAGATCTAAGATTGCTGAATTAAATGGCCTTTTATCAGTGAGGAATAAAGTGTGGGTTTGTAGTCTCTGCCTCTAGAAGATGGAAAAACTACTGCTGCCATCGGTCGCTGTGAGCTGATGTAACAAAAGTCTGTACAGGGGTCTAAAGGTCTTGATGCTGCTGAGAACTATTTGAGTTTCTGTGCGATGCTGCAGATTCCTGTTTTTCCAACTTCTTCTTCTTAACCAGAAAAATATGCATATACGTGCACATGCAACTAAACTCAGAAGCTAAATCACACCAAAATTTGGGCTGTCTGAATCCATTCCCATCCTGGGGCTGTAGTCTGACTCTATTACATTTTGATTTTGTTAGTGCTTTTATTTTGCCTAAGTAAACAGCGGAGCTCATCCAGAAATAAAAGCAAGCTGAGTATGGGAGAAAGGAAAGTGTGTGCGCGCGCACGCACGCACCTTACTCGCTCACAGCCATGCTGGAAGCTGTACAGTGAATGACATTCTGGACTCAGGAGCAGAGAGCGTGGGAGGTCGAGCATGAGAAATATATTTTCCCGTTTGCCACAGTGTTTTTGTTTCTTGTCGGGCAAATCGCTTAAAAGTAGATCCTGTTTGCTAAACACCATGTTATCTGAATTCGGACTTTTCCTCACTTCTGAAGCTCGTTCCGTGCACGCCAGTCATTCCTGGGCAGCATGCTCGCCCTCTCCCCTTTCCCGGCGCGTTGCATGCACGCACGCTGAACGCCCGGCGGTTCCGAGCTCCTTTCCGGAGGCGGAGCGGGCTGTGCCTTCCCCTGAAGCGGCAGCACCGCGGCTGAGCGGGCGCTGGTCGGCGGGGGCC
>NW_009634741.1:0-10651 GCF_000690535.1 Cariama cristata | reverse complement strand
TGGGCTTCCCTGAGGCTTGGTACACACAGGCCTGCGCTGACAGCAAAGCTGTGATGACACAGGTTATTTCTAGGTAGGTAGAAGAACTTGATGTGTGTCAAATCTGCACAATCCACATTTTGCACAGGCCTTTTAGAGACCATAGCATAAGTAACAAGGGATTTCGCTTTGCAGAAGTAAGCACAATTCGGTAAAGTGCAGGGTTGCATTTCTTTTGTAGGTAAAGGTGAACAACTGCATTAGTGGGCAGGAAAAAGGTAATGTCTCATCATCCTGAATTGAAACAGCAGCCGCATAAATACCAGCTGTAACCGTTCTGCCCTTGAGATCCATGCCAACTATCTACATCAGACCTCTCAGCACACACTCCCACCTGCCAATCTCACCTCATTCTCCACTCTTCCATCTCTTTTTGATCGACCTAGCCTCTAAGATTGTGCTGCATGTGCCGTTGCCCTGTGGAGCAGGACAAACACCTGGCAGTCAGGCAGCTTGGCCCCTGCCTCTGCTCCTGGCACTGTCTGTGTTCTGGGCTTGGGGAGTGGGCTGAGAGCCCACGGCATTTGGAGAGATGGTGTGGGGTATGGAGAGATAACATTTTCACAAGGCTTTGATTTAGATGCTGGGAAGACACCTTGAGGGAAGAGAAGGGGAAGATCAGCATCCTGAGCTACATTTATCTCATCAGTGGAAGTCTGTATCTCACTAATTAGAAGTAAATAAATAAGAAACATCAGTGCTCTCTGGCAGCAGGAAAAAAATGAGAGCATATGGTAGGGGAGACAGCTGCTCAATGTATTTATCTGTTTCTATGAATTCTTTATTCTCTGCCATTCCTCCACAGCTCATGTATTTTCAGGTACATCTGTTGATAGCTTCCCTTTCCCTTCCCCTTCTTTCAGTAACGGACTGTTATCTTTCCTTAGCCTTGTCATTTCTCCTGTCCTTAAAAGATGATCCCTTCATATGCTTTATAATCCTTCCTAGCTATGGCTAATTTTGTGTCTTGGCCATCTGATGTTGTCTCTACACACTAATTTTCCTTTTCCATCTTCTTCCTTAGCAAATGACCCAAATTTCCATTTTCTATATGATTCCTTCATCTTGAAATTCAGTCACTGAAGAACTGGTGAGTCAGTCATTGAAGAGCTGTCCAGGCTGGTCTTTTAAGTTGGCTTGTTTGCTGAGATGAAACACATCTGAGCACAATCCATCTTTGGGTTTTGATCTTATTTAGGAAGCATTCATTTCCAGTTCTGGATCTCTGATCTGTCCACCATGAAAATGGGACAAAGCACTTTTTCTATAGGCTACCTTTAACCTCCACCCTGCCTTCACTGCCTCCTGCTGCTTTTCCTTCCATCTTCACTTATATATTCTGGAACGTTTTTGTTTGTTATGATTTCCTTTATCACTTGATACAGCTTGGTAAGCCTTGATATAGCCATGCTCTTCCACCTCTCCCAGGCATAGGTTTTGGTGAGCAGTTCTTTTTTCCATTCCTTGTGCCTCCATGCCTCCCCTGCCACCCTTTGTAAATGTGACTATCCTTTCAATTAAGTCTGAAGCCTTCCCTACAAATTTTTTCCCTCCTTTCTTGTGTGCAAATTCCCAGTTGCTTTTGTATATTCAACTTAAAAATATTACATACTTTCCTTGCAATTATGTTCTCGAGCTCCTTGTCCCAGCTGGCTTCCCCATGCATTTGGCTGCCTGTGCTGACCTCTTCAAAATGGCAAGCCTTCATGCTATGGCAGCTTCTGTGTGGTCCTCTCTGTGCTGGAAATTGAGTCTGTGGAGACTGAGGAGAAGCCATTTTATGTTCTCCATCCTGGCAGAGGGGATGTAAGAACGTACTTGGTGACACTGAACACTGCGTACATCTCTGAAATCACTTTTACCGTATGAGGTAAGGCAAGGGTGGAAACCGCAAACATTTCTCATTTGCTCTAGAAAATATATAGCAGACAGCTTAAAAAAAGAAACCCGAAACAGAACTTAATGTGTCCTTGAGCTGGCTAAGGCTGTGCTGCCTTCCAAATGCAAGGTCACTAGAGCTGTTTGTTATCAAATGCATCTTCAAGGGTTGTTCTTTATTGCCACTATAAACTCACTTAACTGTTTAGCTCCATCCTGGGCAAGGCTGGGTTGGGCAGATGGTATTAGCTGGAACAATGCAACTGTAGACAGGATGCTGCCTGCCAACAACATGGGACCCTCTGTTTTTAAGACAAGTAGAAAGCATGAAATCCAAATTTTTCATTTATGGTATGGTATGTGAGCAATGTAACATCCATCTATGCACAGCCATTGCAGCCACCGAGAAACAGAGCAGTGGAAACGGAAGCTCCAGATACAATGAAAATGCAGTAGTGGGCTATTTTGGTTTTCTATCTTAAAGTAGAAAAAAAATTATTAAATTGTCTGAGTCCGTGATTGTTACTCAGGCATTTTGCAATGGGTAAGTGTAACAAATTCAAATCTCTGCTGCTGTGTCAATGCATCGCTTGTGTTTAACAGGACAAGGTGGCTTCTCCAGTTTTCTTTGGAACAGAGCTAATTGCACTGCACAAGGATTTTTGATTCGCTTTTAGGCTTGTAAATACACTTATGACTATTTGGCTCCCGGGAGCCTTTCAAGTAGCATCCCACATGTCTTGGCTCCATAAAAGGACCCACCTGGCTTAGTACATAGCTGCACCCCACTGCTCTGCAGTTACTTAGATCACATGCAGCTTTATTAAAAAAAAAGGCAAGTGAGCCAGGTAATGGTGTCAGGTATCGAAGAGAGATGCTCTTCCTTCCCTTCTGATTTGGGACCTTACAGTCTTTTTTGGATGGCTGCTGGTTCAGTTCCACTTGGAAATGAATCTTCAAGATGTAGACATCCACAAAACATCACCATATTTTAAGGGAAAAACAAGGAAAAAGAGATGAGTCCAGAATGAGTCCCACTGCTGAGATACAGCAAAATGCCACATAAGTGCCTGAGGACAAAAAAGCTGAACAGAACCTCTCTGATGGTTTCTTGGAAGGCAATTATTCACATTTCTGCAAGAAATAACACCAGAGAATGTGGAAGCAGTACATTAGGTCATCCCAGAAAATTAAAGGTTTTGCAGCCTTCTGTTTTTTTGCAGGGCAGTTTATGCTAACGCACAGGGGTCACAGCAGAGCATGCAAGGCAAAGATGAAGTTCTCTCCAGACATAAACATTGTGAGGCCAAAAAAGTGACTGCACATGGTAATGCAGTCATGCCACTCTGAAGTTTGAGAGGGACCAAGGAACCTACAAATAAACAATGGAAAAAAGCATCTGTTTAAACCACTGCTCGCTCCCAGCAATGAGCCATGAAGACAGACATGTGAGGAATGGTTTTCAGTGCATTTTGAAGGATGCGAGATGGAGCATATGTCCTTGGAAAGAGACTCAGTGCAGGGGTAGCAGATCTAAAAGGACATGGAAGAGCATCTTTGGCCAGAGAGGTCATACACTGCACAACAGTTGTCCTGCTATTGAGGACACTGCACGCTGGGTCCACCCTGGTAATGCCCTGCTACAAGTCCTTCCCCCAGCACTGACGCCCACTCCTAGAAGATGGAAAAAAAGAGCACTTCCAATTACATCAGCTAGAGGATTTGGGGAGCATTCCCAGTCTATCTAAGGAGGGTGAAAATAATTCCTTGCTAACTTTTGCGGTACTTTGTTGCCATTTTCATGTTTTTCCCTGCATGACAAATGTCCAGTGTTTATGACCCTTTTCCAAATTATCAAGCTAATAATTGAAAATGCTATAATGGCTCTGTCAACAGATTGAATTGATCACAGATGAATACAGTGGAATAAAAATGGGGAGACACATTTCTAATTCATACTGAACTGGCACTCAGCCCAGGCTACTCGGCATCATTTCAGGTCTGACCTGTGCATGTTGCCTACGAGCCCTTCACGGCACTGAGGCCATGCTGGTGGGATGCTGCTTCCCGCTGTAGCTGTCGGCTGGCTCACAGGGTCACCCTATCTGCAGTTAACATGACTTGCCCCCACCGCAGCACCACAGGCTCCGTGTCGGGCAGAGCTCTGTGGCCGGCTCCCAAGCTTTCCCAGCTGCCATCCCACACCAGCTCATCGTGCACCGAGGCGGTGGGGAGGGATCTTACAGAGGTCACATCTCAATGTCAGCGGACAGAAAGATACTGCAGCAGACGGGTAAGAAGCCCAGAAACTGCAGCACATCTCCAACTACCTGCCATATGACAAGATCAGATCTGCTATTAGATTTTAAACTGAAGGAGACACTTTTTCACACAACACAAACGGCTGGGACCGACTGCCACAGGGCGTGCTGGGAGTCAACAGGTTCAAGAAAAGGGGTTAGGAAACTTCACAAAGAAATGCTGCAAAAGCTGTAAAAATGTCCCAAGTGCTCAGGAAGTTTCTAGCCTGCTGCTCACCGGGTGCTGGGAGGGCTCTGCATGGGCTGGACCCCTGGTACACCTTTCCCCAGCAGCCTCCACCAGGCTGTGACCCAGGAGATGGGGCTGGGGGGTCCTCATCTAGTACAGGAGCGTGTATGGTGAGAAGAAGTTGTCTGCAGTCAGGTAGAGCCTTGAATAGCATGTGTAAAGGGTGCTGCTGATTGAAGCCCCTTATCTCAGCTCTGTATCGGCAGGAATCGGAGTCACTCTGCTGAAGGCAATGGCTGTCGTGTGCTTTTCAAGAGAGCAGAAAGCTCCTGCTGGCATTCTCCATAATTGAGTGCTCCTGCCACTCTGTTGGCACCAACACAAAAATTACAGCATGTGCGCTGAGGTCGCCTAAGGTAAAAGGCATCCTCAGGTAAAAGCTGAGCTGTATCAAGAAAACCTTTTGCGTAACTCAAGGACATGTATGCAGAGATAATGCTCACAGTAACTGCCCAGCACTGCACCCAGAGCTCCTCTGAATTTTGCTCTGACTCTAACTGGCCATGACCTGACCAAGTCGTATAACCTGTCATGTCAAATAACACTGCAGCAGTTTTGGAAGGCTGAATATGGAATATCAGGTGCTGTAACTACACATACTGTAGAGTACAAGTAGCATCAAACCTGACCAAATCTGTCATTTCTTGCATCTTAGGAATACGGACCTGGCCCACAGGAGGGTGCTGCTCACTGGCACACGGCACATCATCGTCGTCGCATTGTTTATTAGTTGTTATTGTTCATGAGACAAACTGCAGCCTGGTTGCACAGAGCACTGAAGTCAGAACGAGGTGAAAGCCTGCTGCTGGCCACGGACCGGACCATCAGTCAATGCCCTGGTTTACGTCGGCAGGAAACTTCCACGCGTGCCTACGTGTGTACCATGCGGAGTGCGGGAGAACAGCACACACAGCTGTGTATACACCGCGCTTTACAACAGGGATTGGGCACAACCGTCCCTAAAACAGGGACTGAGGACTCACTGCTCAAATATGTGTGGCTTTTCTTTTTGAATTTATAGCTGCAGCATCTTCTAAGGTATCAAGCATATGTCTGACAACAGAAAAAATATAAATATCATCTTTTAATGGTGATAAAGAAATCCCAAAGATTTTACCATATTTGATAGAACATTCTTGTGCTAACAAATCTTTTACAATGATAATAAGGCACGTCAGTGTTTAAAAATGATAATTGATACAGATCTAACAGAGACAGCTTAAAGGAGAGTCAACAACATGCAGAGGCTATACCCCATAGCTGATGGTAGGACACAAGACGGCAACTTTGACAAAATACAATTTTCACCACAAACGTTTGGTTGGTGAGCACAGCACTGAATGAGGAGCTGATGGCAACACATCTCTGCCCACGCTGCGCACAAGGCAAGGTCCGTGTCAGCCAACACCCACCCAGCACGGACAGATGCCAGCGGGCGAGAGGGCTCCCCCAGCCCCCTGGGCTCCACCACCGAACTGGGGGAAATGTTACACCTTATTTTTACCGCACAGATGAGTTACAGTAAAAAGTAAGGCAAACTTTTATACATATAACACAACTTTTCCGCATTTTATTCAAATAAACTATTTAGTAAACTGGTTGGGTCAGCTGACCAATGTGATCTATTCCATTCCTGAGGTCCTGTTTGGTTAAACTGATTCTCCAACCCAAAAAAGCTACTCCAGCCAAAATTTGCCATTTTGTTTATTCTGCAAAACATTATGTCACAAATATCTAAAATCATTCTGAATTTAAAATAATTCAAAAATCATACCAAGGTACCAGAAATGGTCAGAGCCTCAAGAGGCTGATGAACTCAAATCATCATGAGTTTTCCAGAAAAAAGTGAGGCTTTACCTCTCCTTAACCATGTTTCAGTTGCATTTCAAATATACATAAAATTTACTTCCTTAAGTCAAAAATTAGACATAAAAATCTTGGACCCAAGTCGAGCAAAATGTTTCACTTCCTATCTTCCTGTGGAGTCCTGAGATCATTTGGGAGCCAGACTAAGAGCTAAGTGCTTTCAGAGCTGGAGAGAGAGAGAATTCAAATATTTTTGGCAGTAAATTTACTCAATGGAGAATTGATTCTGCATCCAATGCTGAAATGTTTTGTATATTTGCACATTAGAAAATAGCAATATACCTTAGTTTATACAATCTCTAGAAAATAAAATAGAAAGGTACTAATTATACTATGAACTAAATATATATATTAAATATTTGCCATTTTACCTAACCAGAGGCCTCACTTTTAGCACTGTAATAATCTCAAAAGAAAAAGCAAGACTCAGAATTGTTTCCACTTCAGGTGGAATTTGACTGAAATAATAAAGATCAGGTAGTTTTTCATGAGCAGCTGATTCTACAAAGGCTTACAAACATGATAACCAAGTGCAAGTAATTCTTGGGACTTAACAAGGTCATTCACAGTGCAAAGTCTGCACTAAAGACGTTGCTCCTTTTATCTATGCCAGCATAGTAGAAGTGCAAAGCCCTACTAGTGAGGACAGTTACATCGATATTGAAGTCTCACAACGGTATCCTACATCAAGACTCAGCAAAGCAATATAGCTACACAAAGCACCTTGTATGGAACGAGCAGCAGATGACTGCTATCTACATCACAGCTTCATTAGCTTAGCCATGTCAGTAAAAAAAAAATTTATAAAATGTAAATCATTTCAATCATTTAATCACCTTTCCAAAGCATGAGGAAAAAAACCCCAAACAACACAACAGAAAATAATGCCCTGAAACAAACTATTTGCCTGAAGAGTTTCACCCTCAACTCAAAAGGGTCTCCTCTTGTTCCAGTTTCTATGCTCTTCTTCTAGACCAGCAGCCTCCTACGGTCCAGCCGTGCTCCTCACGACACTGGGAGCACAGGGAGGTGAAGGTCAGGGCTGAGCCCGGGTGAGCCCTGTGCCTGCCTGCGTGCCCGGCTGCAGGGCCAGCACGGGTGTTCCTGCACTGTTTCTGGAACGGAGACACGCCGGTGACGTGACTTCAACCTGCTTAAAAGCTTTTTGCTCCAGCAGCACTAGAGATGATAGAAGGTAGCCAAGCATGGTGGGGAACAGCAAGTTAGCATAGCCCTTGGGCGAAAGGTTCAGGGAAGTGGACCCAAGGAGATGCACAGTGTTCCTGGTCTTCTCAAGGGAGGTTTGGCCACAGAAAGACTGGACCCCACCAGGTAAGACCTAGGTCTAGGACCTGGCACAGGCAGAGTTCACGGCCGACCTCAGCTCAAGGCTGTGGGAGGTAGCTGGCTATCGACCAGCTTAAAACCCTGGTGCGGCAGCCAGGATGCTTTCCTGCCTGCGATACCTCACCTCTGTACTTCAGACCCATCAGCAGTGGATTTTAATGTCTCTTGGCACAAGCCAGCACAAGCAAATAGAAACGCAGGAATGGCTGTGTTTTTTCCCAAGAGTACCTTCCCATTCATCACTGCAGCCCGACAGGGGAGGAGCACAGCAGTTATGGAAGCTCTCCTGCCCTGGCTGAAGGAACCATGTGCGGACTTAGATTAAAATTAGATAAAAATAAATAAGCATGAAAACAGAAATCCCTTATATATGTATTTCAGACAGTGACTCATGCAGCAGCACCAAGCGGGAACTAGGTTCCGTGTTGTCATTACACTTGTTATGGAGAAAGGCACATGGCTACGTAACACAGCATCACAGTAGCCCCGTAACGAAGTCACCTCCAGGTTAAGCTGTCGGCAGCACGGTCACTCCCACAGCAACACAAACCCTGGCACAGCCCCACACCAAGCTGGGGGTGCAGCGTGCTCGTGGGGGGACATGCACAGTGCTGCTCCCCCACCAGCTGCCCACAGCCCCCTTTCTCCCAGCCCCCAGATGACTGGTGGGGTTTCGGGGTTGTTTTACACTCTCTGTTCAAGAGCTTTAGCCTCATCAAAAGATCTGGCATGAAAATTGAGTAGCAGGTCACGCGTAATAGCAACATACACAAAGGCAATGATTCTTCTATTTACAGTCAATCATATGCAATGTCTTACAGCAAAACACAGAAAGAAGTGTCAAGAAGGTGGAGGTGGGACTCACAGTGAATTAGAGGAGCAGATGGAGCTGCAATGGCTTACAAGGAAATTAGGATCACTAAATCGCACAGGACTAAGGCTGGCAATGTCATTATAAATCCAAAAATAAGCACCATGTGCCCCACTGCAGCACCTTTCCCTGTTTTATGAAGTGGACTGAAAATTGTCTCCGTGTCAAAACATTCACAGAAGTGAAACATTTATTAGTGCAACTGCCACGTTGCAGCACTATCTATAGCAGCAATAACCGTAAAAAAAAGAGCCTGACATTTAGCAGGAGACTACTAAAAACATTTCCAGGAGTGTTTAGTATAGCTGAGACTGTGAGTGTTAATTTCCATAATGCTGTGTTGTTGTCATTAATTAACGTGCTAATGATCTCTTAATTCTTCATTTAGACTGATAATTGCTGATTAGCATGTTTGGGAATGGAGATCAACTGATTGATACCATCTTCCAGTCTGGCCTGGGGTTCTGAAGGTTGCACCTGGGATGAACGTTCCTGTTCCAGACAGATGCATAACCCCTCCCCAAAAAATCATTCTGAGATTCCCTCTTCCTATAGATTACAAATTAAGCTGTGAGGTAGGGATAAGAGAAGGCGTAGAAGGCAGTGGGTATGGCAGATTTCCCCTTATAAAATCTGGTATATGTTTTCCACTGTTCATTTAAAACAGTAGAAGGCAGAAGAGCCCTTTCCAGGACAGAAACACAAGTATCACAAAAGCGTAACTGAATATATATAGCTGCTGCATCCATCATACAGCAGCAAAAAGTGTGTATATATAGATATATATATAGGTACACACACACACATATATACACACATATGTGTGTGTGTATATATGTATATGAAATTCCTTTATAAAACAAATTCTTTAGGGCAATGGTTTTCAATCAGTGGTCCCTGATTCCTAAAGGTGAAATTGGATTATTTCTAAAGGGTCCATAAACATACTCAAGCAAAACATGCTTCTCGCCAGTAGGCTTAAATCAGATTTATGTTTCTGTTAAAAATGATTCTAGCCCTAAAAGGAAAATGGCTGAAAAGCCACTGTTTTAAGGAATTCCAGCCATGATAAGCTCTAATCTTCAGCTAATTCCAAAGGACTCCCTATTATACTGAACTGTCTGGCAAATTGCATTTATTTCTCTTCCCTTTTAACTAGGGCTGTGTGCATTAATATAGACTTATTAATACTATGAGCTCTGAACATTGTCTTAAATAAGAACATTAAAAGTTGTTCTTTTGGTTGGCTGGCTGCTTTTGCTGTTGCATTTTAATATGGTTTCTTGTGTTTTGCTTGAAATGGAATTTGGAGGCTATATTGCCAGTCGTGGCTGCACAAACAGCACTGAGGACAAATACGATGCACTCTAGCTAAACATAAATCACTTCAGTATATCTTTTAGCTGTAATCTAAATTAATTCTTTGAAAATCAATTTATGGCTGTTTTATTGTGCTTTTATGTAAACAAATACCCAAGAGCTACAAATATGCATCCTGCTAGCTGTGGAAAGCATGTACTTCTCGGAAGTAACATTGCTATTCCTCCCTTCCTGGCACAGGTAGAAATGGATTTGAGAAGACACTTTTTAATAAATAATTACCGTCTTCCCCCTCTGAGTTAGAATTTGGCTACACAAACCTGCGCACAGTCACAGGTCAAAAAACCTCCACCAGGGCAGCATGGAAAGAGTACGGGAGAGAGGAGTCGCGAGTGTAAAGAGGAAAGAATCACCCAGAGCCATTTCTACTCCACTTCTACCCCACCCGTGGCTGACCTGCCTTAGAGGAAGTCTCCTGGCCGGCTGCTCTTTCCTCCTCTCCCTCTCAGCTGCCCACGCCTGAGGGGCAAAGGGGTGAGAACACGTAGCTGCAGGCAAGCAGGAATATTTGCAATAACGACGTACACTGCCGCTTGTTGGCTGTGCTGTAATTTTTCATCAGGGCTTTGAGAAGGCGGCACTGCTTCTAGCACTGTTCTGCTCTCTTGGAAAATATTAGTTAAAACCAGCATTTAAAAACGGTATCGAGGCTTTCCTTCGAAGTTCTAGAGATGCCTTCTGATGATGTGAACAAACTGTGCCGAAAAGGGACTCCCCCGG
>NW_009634740.1:1579-11285 GCF_000690535.1 Cariama cristata | reverse complement strand
AAGGTCTTTTCCGACCTAAATGATTCTGTGATTCCAGGAAGGCGATGGAGGGACTCTGCAGCCACTCTCCCACTTCCACGCTGCACGTGGAGCTGCGGGTGATATTAGCAGGTGGGTGGCACTGGGACACCTGACAAGGGTCCCTCCCCTGGATGCCCATCGTACCTCCCCATACACAGACCTGGGCACAGACACTGGGCATCACGTGCCCATCTAGTTCCTGCGGACTTCTGTGGCACGCCGTCTGCTCAGTGCTTTCGTGGCTTTGGGAAATGCTTTTGCATTTCTAAGTCTCTGCTGCTTTTTGACCAGAGCTTTGAGACTGCCCTCGGAAGTAAAGTTTGCCATCCCTGTGAACAGCAAGTGCAGCTGAAGGGCATCCTCCAGAGTTTCCAGCACCCTGCAGGCACTATCATGCTCGAAAGCTTAATGTGCTACCGCTCAGGCCTGGGACGGCTGCCTGTAGTACCCCCACAAAGAACCAAGGATCACCCGACGTTCACAGTACGATTTCAAGAGTGCTCTTCAACTATTTTAGGAGCTTCAGCAACCAACAAACCGCCTTCCTAACCAGAACCCTCTGGGTGTCTCAGCAAAGTACATAGGCTGAATTTCCCCCCGGCCAGAGTGACAGAACACCTAGGCGTGCTATGTGACACATGAAGGAATTTAGGCTGACACCAGTCTACTGCTTTTCTGCAGAAAAACACAGGGCTTCCATCTGCAGACCTGACTGACAAGCTCCCTGCATGAGTGAGCGCTAACTTACACAAAAAAATCCCATTATGTGAAGTTAAAACAACCTACATATGTTTTGTAGGAGGCTATGCAATTCACTGAAAATTTCACCTTAACAATATATTGCTATTTTGATAGATTTAATTTCAGCTAATGGGCTCAGAAGCTGGTTTTCTCTACCCAGTGAAATGTAAACACAACTCATGAGATATTATGCAAAGTCAAATGCAAACTCGTACCTGTTGGTGTTTCATGTCCTCTTGTTTTGCAGTGGACTGCTTAAAGCCCTTTACTTGCTTCACAAACGCTAAGCCACCTGGGACCTCAAAGTGAGCGGTGACCTCTGAGAGGCACCATCACCCACCCCTTACAGAAGGGGTGCTGCGGCCAAGCAGCTGAGCAGCAACACAAGGATGCTGTAGGACGGCTACAAAAAGAAGCCAGCTCTCCCGCCTCCCACAGTACTTTACATCCAGACCTCAGCTATGTGCAACTCAAGCTCTCGCAACACCCCTCTCTTCGTAGTACTCGAGTTTTTTAGAGTAACACGTAAACCAACATATCCATCATATAACTTGTTTTCTCTCTTCAAGTAGGGGAAGATTCACATATGCAGAGCGACGTTCATTTTGGCAGGGTCTGTTTTGCTAATTATTTATATTTGAAATTACTTTCTACTTTGCCAAAAAAACCCCAAACCCCAACCCAGTGAGTTTTGCAAATGAAGCGTTTAACAGTTGAGCTAACAGTTCATGGTCAAAGGCAGCATGGTGCTACACGTGCATTTCGTAGCAGGTACACTCACACCGCCAAAAGCTGCTTGAAGCCTACGACCCATGCAGTCGGACAGCACAGAACAGCAGTAGAAGGCTTACATCTCACTGCCAAGCACCTACAGCCATCCAGTCAAAGAACGACCGAGACCTGGCTTCCACACAAAATAAATAAATGAAAGCATGCAGTCTGGGTAACAACTGTGCCTCGTTCCAGCCAAGACCCTGCTCTGGACCATCGGCGAGCCAGGACTCCAGCACTTACCCTCCGGCCTCCCCACGGCCGGTTCGGACGCAGCCCACCAGCCCAGCCGTAGTGCTCCTTGCAGTCCTTCCTCCTTTCACAGCTCATTGTCTTTTGTCTCCTGCCAGCGGTCAAGTGTTCGACGTTGGCATACAACTGACACCAGAGGTCTATTCCAACGGTTTTCCCTTCCCAGACTGTTGATTGCAGCCTTCAGACTTCACAAGGCCCAGGAGCCCTTTGGATTGCTTAGGGACTTGGCACTTGGATGTGGATCTTCAAAGATTGGGCTGGGGTTTGATATGACTTAATTTGGCCTTGAATCACAAAAACTACCACCAGAGCCAGGGGATGAACCATTCTCTGCAAGAATCCTTCTGTAGAAAATAATCTGGTTGTTAGCGGCCTTGGTGCAGTATGCACGTGTGTGGGTATGTGTATATATATATATACACATATTATGATTTTCTTACCAAGAGACATCTGATGAAAATACAAAGGAAAACAGGTTTTCAAGTTGTTCCCACGCTTAGTTTTCTGCCTGAAACAGGACTCTCAGTCTGGGGAAGTCTGGATGCGAGCTGGCATCTACTGCTTTTCTAGAGAGCAAAGCAAAAGGTCTGGAAGTGAATCCTGAAAATGAATCAGTGATAAAAGAATGGTAGTGGGAAGAAGGCCAAGGGCAATGGCAGGTGAAAGGGACAGAAGGTCCTGAGGGCTCAGTGACTGCAGCTGTTGGTGTAACGAACGGACAACATCAAACCCCTGGCAGACCCTGATAAAAGGTTTATTCAAAGAGCAGGGCTATAGGGCGGCGGGATCCCAACCCCGTGAGAGTGCCGCAGGCACAAGCCCAGGGATTTTGGGCAGTGCTACCCCGTGCACAGCCGGCCAGACAAACCACTCCAGTTTCTGCTCTGATTTAGACGGGCCCCATGATCTCCACAGGAATACGCCGACAGCCTCGCGAAACAGCCTAGATGAACTGCAGTCACCTTATATCCTTCCCCCACAACCCCTCACATGCAAGTTCAGAGCTTTCAACCTGGCTACAAAGAAGAGCTGTGGTGTTTTAACAAGACAAGTTTAAGGCAATGTCCCTGATGTTTGACAAAGTTATACTGGGATAAAAAGATTGAAGTTGAGAGGGCTTATCACAAATGGGCATGGGAAGTTAGCTATGCTGGAGAACAGGAGAACTCAAGCCTCCGTGCAGGACAGAAACACCATGATTTGCAGAGGAAGGACAAGTAGAAGTACAAAAACCACAGCTGATAAAGCCATTTCAGTGGAAAATCATCTTTAGACCATGCCTTAATGTGTAGCACAAAATCTCAGCTGGCATAGAAAAAAAAGTGCTAGAAACTGCTTTTAGATTATTCTCCTTAAACAAACAAACAATCAAAACCTCAAAACACCAAAAAACCCAACAAACAAACAAACAAAAAACATCAAAAAAACAACACACAGGATTTTTGTTTGATGGCTACCTTGCAAATTCAGGGGCATATCAGATCCTTACTAGTGAATAAGGAAATAAAGAGCTCCTATGTGGAGTAACAAGTTCCTGGACTTTGTTCTTGAATCCGTGCCCCTCATGTGCTACGAGATCAAAGTGATCTTTTATCCTGTGAGTTATCCTTTGCCCACAACATTTACTGCCATTCCGCAAACACAATTTCAAGGACGATAAATTCCATTAGCCACATTTCCCCCTTCTTAGTGCGTACATAAGTGCCATCTCCTGACCGCTACAGGGACTGTAAGCCACACAGTAAAATAAACCCAAAAAGGGTTTAAATCGAAGGAGCAAAGCCTGTGAAGAATGACTTACTCTAGAGACAGAAGTGGACAAAGAACAAGCGCCTACAGACTTAACGTGAAGAAACTTCATCTGGAAGGTGAAAGTTTCTTCCTAAAGTTCAGAGCCGTCACATTCGCAAACACCCTTCTAAGGCTGGTTGAGCGGGGCAGGGCAGGCACAAAGCTCTGCTTCAGGAGCATCTTCATCAGATCACGTCGTTCGCCCCAGCTGGCAGCAGCTGCAGAAAGTCCTGGCCCAGAAAGTCCTCCTTACCCTCTGTTCCCAAGATCGACATGCTGAAGCCTGGAAAGCTAAATAGATGCCACAAACGAGGATTGTGACAGCGGTACTTCTCAGCAGTAGCAAGGAAAAGTGTTCCAATCCCTCTGAGGACACTTTAGTAGAATTTCAGAGACCCTGACATTTGTCAGCCCTCTACTGTGTTGTTGGGCTGCAGCAGCAACACAGAACCCTGTTGAAAATAGGCACCTGGATCAAGTGAATCTCAGCCATCCCTCCACCCGTCCCCCATGAAGACCGAGACACCCACCTATTGCCACATTTTATAAACTTAGGCCTAAGAATTGTTGTCTCTTGCATAGGATTTGTTTCTCGTCCCTCAAATATAATCTGACTAGAAAGTCTTACCAGTATATTGCAAACCCCAAAATGCTTAAAAGTTAATTAGTTACATATTCCTTCTTAGTCAAATACTTCATGGTTACATCCCATAGTAAATCAAGTATCGCTGCTAGAACCCAGAATTTTATTGCACCCCATGACACTTTGCTGCCTTGAAATCCCATCTTCTGAAGTAGTGACTACACGATGACAACATGAACATCCTGATGTTAAAAAAAAAACCAACAAACACCTTTCTCATCAGTGTTAGGAAGAAACACCAAAAAAAAAAACCCACTTCCAAAAGCTAGAAAGCAAATAATTACAAGACACGTGTCTACTGTTCTTGGTGATTTTTAAGTCTCACTCATTACGAGGAAGGAAAAAAAGGACTGAAAATATTTTTTTGAAAGCCTGACACAGACAACATAAAATAATGCACTTTAATACTAGCTGAACAGAACGGGTCACTGTAAACACAGATGATACAATATAGCGCAAACTGATTATACGCAAATAGAAATCACTTTAAAATCCAGAGCCCCATTTGCCCTAGATAATACAGGGAGGGAAGGAGACAGGCTAAAAGGAACAATGGAGAGCTATTTATTGTTTCTGTGCAAGATGCCTGGCACAAACTCTTTTGAGACCTAAAGTGAGCTTGATGGGGTTTGCGATAATCACGAAGGATGAAGCCCCAACGCTTCTGACCCACCGATGCCAGCAGGAGGTTCAGTACAGAGGGAAGGAACGGAGTACAAAGTGCAAAGCAAAGGAACTGAGGCTGCAATAACGTTATCACCGAAACCCACTGAAACCTGTGGGAGTTTTATCTCAGTAAAATTCAGAAGCACAGAACTTAAATAGGGACATCAGGGTTTGATCCTATTTAGAACTGATTTTGCAAAAGAGATCTCAGTGCTGGAAGAGGTGAATGTTCCCAGGCTTTACTCACAAGAAACACAGTAAGCTGAAAGCTGGTTTCATAAAGACAGCGCTTTCTGCTTCTGTTGACTGGGTAATCTGATTTTTCTTCTCCTAAATAAACAAACAAACACAGAAAACAAGAAACAGAATTCCTATCCAGTTGGACATGAACAGTTTTTTGCTTCTTCTCGCCTCACTTATGGAGGGGGTGGGAAAAACCTTTTGAAGTAAATTTTCATTGAATGCAAAATTAAATACGTTAAATTACTTAACAAGAAAGGGGATAAAGAACTAGGATCACAAAGTTATCAGAAAGACAGAGGTTGTACAAGGGGTGAACAGTTTCACACTTCTAAAATTTTTATTGCTATTGGCTTACACAAACACCCAGAAACTGACTCAAACTCAGAAGGGTGGTTGCCTTAGAATTGCAGGCTTTTTTTTTTTCCCCCAATAAATGATTCACTAAAAAATGTCATTTGTGATTCCCAATTAAAAAACCAACTTGCTTCCTATTGTGCAGGTTTTCTAAAGCACTGAATAATTAATTTTAATGTGACAATGTGAACACGTTCATTACAGTTGTTCTTATAAACCCCATAACATGCTACACAGACTATTAACCATCACATATAATATGTATTTCTGTAGGTTTCCTTGCTCTGTGTCCTAAATTCCATATGTTCACATCATCTCTTAAGTCATAGTTAAACACTGAATTTTTCAAAATAATTAATTAGTCTTTATTTAATGGCTGTTAGCTCTCAGCAGTCTCTGTGCCTCGGATGAACAGCGGGAACAGCCGTACCACGGTATTACCAGAGAAGGAAGTGATTTCTGACATACTTTGTTCTTCAGTCTTGCACCTACAATAAAACCTTCTCTAGTCTTATAATCTTGCCAGCCTCTAGATCAGAACAGAAAAGTTTGGTAAGATAGCTATGGAGGAACAAAGTGAGAAGTCTGCTCTCATCTGTCTACTGGCAAAAGCAAGTCTAGATTGTACAGAAAACCTAAATGGTGGTTTGTTCTCTACCAAGTTAATGTTCTATCCCATAAGCTTTCAAATGCAAAACCTCCATTCACTTAATAAGGAGTTGCAGAGAGATCTTGCAGAGTGAGCTCCTTATTATTACCTTGCTGTATGATTTGGGATCTCTGTAAATACTGGGATAATATTCAAGATCCACTGGAGACAGGGCCTTAGTGGGCAGTCCCATTTCCATATGGTTATCCAAGATACTTTGGTGAAGGGAGAGGCTTCCTCCTGCCTGCAAGATATTAAAATAAATGGTTACGCTAAGCATGAGATAGAGACAAGCCACATCCTCAGTGATTAGATATCCATCAACAGTAGGTTTAGATATTGTCTCATCAGCAGTAAAAAAACCAACCAAACAAACATGAGTATTTATTTAACGCTAAAACCAAATCTACAGTAGTAACATTATGGCAGAGCATAACAATCTAAGTGCCCACAACAGACAAAATCTGTAAATTCCCTCTGCTCTAACCCGCCTCAGTAAGGAGTTCAACAGTAACCCCCTGGCCAGAAAGAACCATTTTGCACCAGGCTCAAATCTTGGTATTCTTTGGGAGTACAAGAGAAAGCCCCACGGCTAGAATATCTTAAGTGCAAACGTCTTACCCAGCTGCCTGCATCATCAGCCCCCCTGCAGAATCACCTGGTCTGACCTGGGTCACCTCCACCACTCCCACGGTGCAAAGGAAGAGGGACCACCTCTAAGGTGATCAGCTGTTAAACCTTCCAAGGTTTTTGTAGGTTAGAACCCAGGACCTCAAATTACACCTGCGCACTTACGGTGGAACTTCCCATCAAATTGAGAGTTAGCTCTGCCCAAAGCTTCGGCACACCGATGCACTCCACCAAGCAGGCAGGCAAGGCGCTCCCTCTCCTACGGAGCTTCCACAAGGCTGTCAAAGCACAGTGCCATCACGCTCTGCCTGTCAGCAATACTACAGTTTACAAACAGTGAAAGAACAGATCAGCATCCGCAGCCATCAGTTTAACTCTCAGTTACAAAATCACGGTGCCAAGCCTACAGGTTTAATCCTGCCAGAGTATAAACAGTGAGGGAAAGACAAACTCCTCCCTCAAAGACCTACTGATTTCAGGAACCTGATTTCAGTGTGGCCTGTATTTGATCCCAACATTTAGAGAACAGTAAGTAAATCCCTCCCCATGATGTGAGGCAGAGCTGCCCAAAGTGCCAATCACAGTGCACATACCTATAAATCACGGTAAACATATACAATAACATTTTAATAAAGAATATAAAGCCATAGCAACATATTGAACACTGCAGGAAAACCAGTTTTGCTTTCTACAGAACACAGGATTCCAGGAAATTCTAGTAAAAAAAATAAAGTTGCCCCATGAGTTAAATTACAGCAGTAAATTAGAGAGTGATAACGTGCAAGTGATAACTAATCCTTATTGAATGAGTCAGAGAAACACTGATAGGCAGACACAGATAATCAAAGAACAGGGAATATGACATCTTTGTAGATGATCGTTGTCAATCATTTTCTTTGTCAATAATGATGCACAATGCTAATAATTTAGGAAACTGAGTAAAAATCAGGATCTTCACATCTTAACAATCTTCAGTCTTCAATCTTAACATCTTCAAAGATCAAGACTTAATGTTACTGCAAGAAAAAATGACAGACATATCATTATGTAAAACTCCTTAAATACTTAAGCTAACTGAAATTCAGTTAAACTGGTATTTCATTATATATAAAATGACAAGGACTATACTGAATTAAAAAAAACATTTCAGATTTCAACAAGCTTGAATAAGACTTGCACATGTATTTCATCAGCTAGTACAAAGACAAAAAGAATCATTACATCAAGTAACCATAACTTGTTCTCAACACCAACTTCCATACATTGGTGTGCCCATTTATCGCCCATCTGTCAGAAACAAAAGTAAGCAAGCTGAACACACTAAACCTGTGCACCAACAGAACTCAAAACTGTCGAACGTAAGGCATATGGAACAGTATTTTAAAATATATAGTACATGAACAGTAAGAATGATATTAAATGCTCTGTGAGTCACACCAGATTGCATGGTCTTTGAGGCAGCGAGCACCCTAAAGGGTGCTGTACAAACACATAACACAATGCTGGGCATTGTGCACCACATATTTATACAATGCCTCGTGTTGTTATAAAAGCAACTTTAAATAACAAACCTGCTGCAAGCTTAAGTACCTGCAAATGTAAAATTAACAAAAGTGTAATGACAACAACATGCTTTTCGTTAAGAAGTTACATGATTGTCTCCTCTCTCTATAGGTAGTCATTACGCAACACAAGCAATGGCAAATTTTACTTCAAAATTACTGAGCATATCTTGATGAAGCGGATGTGCTTTGAATAGCAAAGCCATAGCCTAGTCAAACCCAGACTTCAGTCTAAAGCTCAGTAATTAAGGTACTTCACCCTTTCCCACCCCCGAATCCTAACATTCAGCCCCTGAGGAATCAGAATTTCATACTCAATGAACAGAAGTTGCCAGGGATAATTCTACAGACCCTGAGGATTTGTCTATAGTGCAGGCGGAACCAGGACCATATTACAGCACAGCCACAGCCACACCAGACTTTAGCTTGGCACAGCAAGGTGAGCACCAACACAGCCGGTCCATCGGGCACCAAGGCACTGCAGCTACCAGCGCCTGTACCAGGCAATTCAGGAACACACCGGGGTACACCTACAGTGGTTTTTCCCCTGCAGGTTACATAAATTCCAATTATGCACAAAGTCTGATTACAAACATGCTACAAAAGAGGGGTGTGTGTGTGTGTGTGTGTGTGTGTTAATAAGGTTCATAATAAAACGATACCTAATGCATAAATATAATAAAGAAAACTGAAAGTATTTAACACTCAGATTTTTTTAACACTCTAGAACCTGTAGTGACACCCTGTGAAAGGCCAATATATAATATAAAAAACTTTAAAAGTTTTAACAGGCAAAAGAACTCCCAAACTTCACCTGAATTTCCAGAACTACTGGCAGCCTTTCCTGTCCTAGGAAGGTTTTGTTTTTCTGTACCCTGTGGAAGCTACTAACAGTGTGTTGAGACAGCTGCATCTGTACCATCAAGTATACACTGGAAGGAATATAGTGTCAGGCACTCAACATTATAGAAACCGCCATCGTCATTTAACACCTTGGTTTCAAACCTGAAAATGAATCACCGGTGCAGGCAGTCCATTCGCACTCGTTCTCTCTCCCTAAGCCAAGAGCCCTCAAAGAAATCATTCTTACTTCTCAGAAAGCTTGTTAGCTGATGCAAGAACTGGACAGAGATAGTTTGGATTTTTTGAACCTCTCACCACATATTCCAGTTCTACCGTTGCTGTTCATATTTTTCAGGTGGCAGAACAAGCTACCTTTTGTGAATTTTTGGACAGTGACATGAACAAGAATAGTAGTAAAAGCTTCGTATGAAGTAATTTACCATGTTGAAACTGCCAAAGTCACAAAAAGCAAAGACACTGACACCAGATGGGCAATATTATCTACCAGCACCCCACCGCCACCCACCACACCCGTCA
>NW_009634740.1:0-1548 GCF_000690535.1 Cariama cristata | reverse complement strand
CCTTTAAAAAAGAACTATGAAAGTGTCACTGAAATCGGGAATAAACCTCTTAACGTCAATATAGTATTAAGAAGCAGGCATGCTCTTTATTGTGGCGCCGGATGCACAGGGGATCGCTCCACCTAACGTGCATACCCAACTGTGACCGTGAACAAACTATATAGATACAATTGATTACATATTGATTGTAATTCTCAGAATCAGGCTGTGTATTTATTACTTTTCCCTGAAATCAGCTACATATGGTGCCTCCCTTTGGGGCATGCACAGTTAACTATGGGAAGGGTCTTCTGGGGCCTTTTAGGACCCCCGGTGGTCATCCTCTGGTGTCCGCTGGATGACCTCCTTTGTCTTCAGTTTGCGCAGTTCAGTCTTGTAGGTGTGGCAAGGAGAGGGTTGAAGATTGTTGGGTACTTTTCAACGTATCAGTGATTTATTATAGGTCTCCTGGATACACTCTCTGTCCTCTAAACAATTTGTCCAATTAATTTAACAAGTAATTACCTATAATGGTGGTGATCAATTAATTTCTCTTTAATAAGTACCCTTCTACAATGTTGGTAACAGAAGCTAGAATTATTCTTTTTCTGATAAAAGATCAGCCTTTAGAAATTCAGGATATCTGAACAACTTTCCATTTGCCACTAGAACTTCCTCGATTTTTAAAATTCCTGTGAGTATGAGCCATGTAACTGTACACAAACTCCTCCTTACACATTTGAAAATGTGAGTAGAGTAAAAGTTCTTGTTACTCTGTCAACTTTCTTTGAATTTCAAAACATATGCTTTTAAAGAGGGCTAATTACTAGACAGCCATATATTGATGACTGGGAGAAGAGACTCCTGAGAGTAATTTACATTTGATTAACAACTCAAACATGAGGCACAGTTTAATAGTAGAACACAAAATAAAACCAAATACATTTTCTGTGATATTTCTGTAACATTCTGAGTCTCCTCTTTCCAGTTTACCCCCTTGCTGATGTACTGGAGTTAAACAATGAAATTGCAAGATAGACAATAATATTTTGAATATGCCATATCATACAACACAAGCCTCACATCCCTACGATTTGACGCTGATATCAACGCATTACGATAGCAGTTGACAGTGTACTTGACAAATGCACTCTTAAATGGAACCAGTAGCCAGCTAATGCCCTCGAGACCACACTCTACAGCACACACGCAGTTCTCTCACGAACATTAGCTGTCATTGTCGGCGTGAGTGTAGTCATTGATTAATTATCATCTTTACTGGGGCAAAACACTCAGCTTTGAGAGCAGCCTTTCACTTTTGCTCTGTTTTCTATTTAAGCAAGCAGTGCAGTTTCTTTCACGGTGACTGGCACCAAAGGGCTAAATAATTCAGCTAAATTAACCGAAAAGCAGGCACGGTACCGGTCACACCAGGCACGACACACGCACCCCGCTGCCGGTCCTTTGCTCTACTCAGAGCGAGGTTTACCGTGTGCTCTGTGCCACCTCCAACACACGGCTACGGGGGATTAAAAAACCCCAGCAATTTCTAAGCGTGAGCGTGGAAAC
>NW_009634739.1:3845-15207 GCF_000690535.1 Cariama cristata | reverse complement strand
CCACCCAAACACACATACCTTGCCAGAGATATGTAATTTTTTAAAAAATACCGATGAGCTTGACCATAAGTTTAAATAGCCCATTTAAACACCTCGTTTAACAAAAAAATGAAACCAAATATTGTAAACCAAATTTGCTTCTTTCAAATTAATAGTTTTTCTTGACTTTTCTTTGGAAACAGGAGTTAGCCTTGGCTGTTTCACATGGCTTGCCTTTTTTTTTGTAGCATCAGTTCAACAGGAATTCTTGATTATTCCCTGCTGCTTGAGGCAATTTCAAACAAGCTCACACACTTTTAGCACAATTCTAATTAGCTTTGTTCTTATGAGTGCCGAACTTGTTTCAGTCCCATTATATACATGTTAATTGTTATCTTAACAATAATGAATGTGCAAAAGTAACGGTTGTTTGACATCTCTTTAACACACCCTTTAATCCTCACTCTGGACTAATAATAGTGAAAATAGGTTTAGTTCTGGAATTATTTTTAATTACCATTCCTATGTTACATTTCCATTTAGATATTACCTCTGTTATCTGTACAGCATTGTTTCCCATGTAATCACCCCATAACAAACTGTCAGGGGGGGCAAGGAACAGTTTTGTGTTTTGTTTCTGCAATGTTACCCTTCACTTTTTTGTAATATAGGTATTACATACGTCTGTGTGTATATATATATATAAAAAAAATTAAAAGCTCAAAAGCCAATATAACGAAGAACTGTGTTTCATATTTTTCAGTCACTGGGCCACCTTTACTCCCAATAGCTAAAGTTTCATCATTTACAGCAGAAGCAGACAGAGCACATTTCCAGAAGCTCATCAAAACAGAGTTCTAGCTCTTTAGGACCTCGACTAGCTTCCTGCACTGCAATACACAGTGCACAGCCAAGTCTGCAGGGGTGAGGGGTGTCAAAAATCTGCTAACATCAAAATTCCACAAACAGTATCCATGTGATACCAAAATACTATACCCAACTGCAAAATAGCAACAACCGGCGAAAACCATACAGAAGTAATTTTTCCTCTTAGAGAATTAAACATGATAGTTTAGTAGCCTCAAAGCTAAATTCCTAACTCTTGGGGAAAAAAAAAGGCCCAAAGATGTTGAAAACTTCAGAAGTTTGGGAGCAAGCTTCATACAGACAGAGCCTCTTCAGCCTCACACACCCACAAGGGCCATTCGCTTCGGCATCACCCCAGAAAAAAATGCAGCTTAATGAACTGTACCTTCAAATGCCATAACTACTCCCTTCTGTCACAACTCAACTGCTCCTCTACACACTTTTTTACTGGTAAATATCAAGACATTACTGTGACAGCTATTTGTGGAACAATTATTCAACAGCAAATTTTGCTTACCCCCAAGGACTCACAGTATAATCAACCATTAGAAAACAAGATTGCAGTATTCAGAAAGACACAGCACCTAGAAATGAATTGTAAATTCTTCCAGATTTTATTGTATCCTAGAAGAGAGTATGAAAGGCAGTAATCCCAAAGTCTCAATATTTGATACTCCTTTCAATAGCTGTGGTGATAGCACAGTAGAAGTGTATCTTTTAAGTGAAGAAAAGAGAATTAAATCTGAAACAATACAATAGCTGAAGAGTTCAGAGCCAGCCCTGACTTACTGTGAGCTCCTTTTTCTATAATTAGGCAAACCCCAGGAAGCCCAGAAAGAACAATTACATTTGCCTGAACCAATCTGGGTAAACCTGACCTGATTTAAGCACACACAAAAAAACCTGAATTTACGATGCTCACATTTTCTTGGAAGTAATTCTTCTTTCTATTTTAATTCACTGCAAAGCCTTTGGTCTCAATACATCCAATAAACTATAGTTTTCACATTCAATATTCATGAAAGTAACAATACAAAAACTAATATTGTGTTCATTTATCTTACATTTATCTTAAAAAGGCAGGAAAATCATCACTTACATACTGATTGTGTACAAATGAAAACGCTTGGTTACATGACTCAATCAGCCTAACAAGTGCAAAGACAAATGTTACCACTCTTGAGTAACCAACCACAAAATAAGGTGCATTGGTTGGCTGAAGTCACTGTGAGTTTCTGACCTAATAAAGTTACATGGCAGCTAACACATCACACCTTCCCAACTGCAAATAAAGATCTAGAATATTTAATTAGTGACAATGTTAATAAAGCTCCTTTGGTATTACTAATCCTGCATCAGATGACAATCCTGCAACAGAAGTTAAAACTTCTGTAATTCATAGAACTGCCTTCCATCAGGAAGTTTTGACAACATGAAGTTTATCCCCCTCTTCCTCCAGCTCTCACTCATAGAAGCTGAGGAGAAACTCTAAAATATGCTCAAAAAAAAGTTATATGGCAGTGTATTAAAAATAATCTAGATTTTGAGAGATAACAACCAACCTTATCCCAGTTCAATAAGCAAGAACAAGGAAAAAAGAGAGACGAGTTAATTTTCATAGAACCACAGAATGGTATAGGTTGGAAGGGACCTTAAAGACCATCTAGTTCCAAATCCCCTGCCATGGGCAGGGACACCTTCCACCAGACCAGGTGGCCCAAAGCCCCATCACAACCTGGCCTTTAACCCTTCCAGGGATGGGGTATCCACAGCTTGTCTGGGCAACCTGTGCCACTGCCTTACCACCCTCACTGTGAAGAATTTCTTCATAATACCTGATCTAAATCTTCCCTCTTGCAGTTTAAAGCCATCGCCCCTTGGGTTATTGCTACAGGCCCTTGGAAAAAGTCCCTCCCCAGCTTTCTTGTCGGCCCCTTTACGTACTGGAAGGCTGCTCTAAGGTCTGCCCAGAGCCTTCTCTTCTCCAGGCTGAACAACCCCAACACTCTCAGCCATAGGAGAGGTGCTCCAGCCCTCAGATCATCTTTGTGGCCTCCTCTGGACTCTCTCCAACAGGTCCAAGCCCTTCTTGTGCTGAGGACCCCAGAGCTGAAGGCAGTACTGCAGGGGGGGTCTCAGCAGAGCGGAGCAGAGCGGCTGCAGCAGAATCCCCTCCCTTGACCTGCTGGTCACACTGCTGGTGATGCAGCCCAGGACATGGTTGGTTTTCTGGGCTGCAAGTGCACATGGCTAGCTCATGTTGAGCTTCTCGTCAACCAGCACCTCTAAGTCCTTATTTTGAGCAAGTTAGTTAGAAGCTCCCTCCAAATTCACTTAAATGCTTCTGATATGAACAGGGGAGAACAGGAGGGCAGCTTCTGTTGACATTCAGTTGTTCTTCTCTGCTTTATCTCAGTTGATAAAACACTACCAAGATGCCTCTTCATATTCAGATGCCACAAATTCCTGGAGAGTAAAAGTTGCAGAGAAAATCTCCTCCAACTTCTAGAAAGGTTTGGGAGCTGGGGTGGAGAAGAGGAGAGGAGAAAGTAGTTGATGTATTTTTCTCTAATAGAATGCAACTGTCAAGTAAGACAAACCAGAAACTGGCCTGTTGTCTACGAAGCAAAGAAAACTTCATAGTTTGGGTCCTCTTCCTAGTTAGTT
Source organism: Cariama cristata (assembly GCF_000690535.1). Taxonomy (NCBI): domain Eukaryota; kingdom Metazoa; phylum Chordata; class Aves; order Cariamiformes; family Cariamidae; genus Cariama; species Cariama cristata. Next base: position 11,694 of record NW_009634739.1, on the reverse strand, counting down.
AACATAGGCTACAAGTGCCCAAGAAAAGCCCTGCATATGAGCTACCTTGATGGCATGGTGCCTCCAGCACATCCTACTCTCATAACACAAACAAGAATAAAAGTTTACTTTCCAGCTCAATTAACAGAATCCCATGCTTGTGTCAGACTCAAAACTCTGCTGAAGGCAGAAGCAAGAAGCATTGTAAACATGTATTTGTGTACAAGAACCTCATCCACAAACCAAAAAAGGGAAAGTCAGCATAAATCTCTTCTAACAGCCGTACAGTTTCAGAGCACTGTTGATAGATTTTTAGCATGTTTGACACTGCCTGCCTACGGCACAAGTAGCTAGGCTGAGACAGTACAAAAAAAGTACTTCCCATAACCTGTTTCTCCTAAAGGATTATTGCAAGAAAGAAAATTGTATATATAGACACTTTCCAGTTAACCCCTGGATGTAGAAACCACAACACCAAAATAATACCCCATTGGAGGATTTGAAAAGTGAGGAGAAAATAATTAGGCTGACTCTCAATAGAAAAAGTATTTTTTTAAAAAATTGAGTTTTTCAAAATTAAGGCAAGATCAAAACAAGCAAGAGATGAAGTGCTATGCTTTTGATTTTTCACAGCCGTATCCCCAACTGAGCCACCTTTGCAGGAAAACATCATCTGTATTTTATATTCCAATTAGTGCATTAATTTTTTCTTGATTATTTATTCATATTTAAAAATGTTTCCCTGTTCTATTTTGTAATTTGGAATTGCATAGGAATGGGGGGAGAATGTAACTGCATATTCACAGGCACTGCAAAAGAAGATGCAGACACCTTTATTTCTCTTCAGACAGGATCAACCACCTTCTGAAGTTAAGATTATTTAATAGTCATACATATAGTGGGGAAAAAACAATTGTTTTAACCTTCACTATTAATAGAAATGGGGAAAGGCCTGCTTTTATTGTTTGGCCTTAATGCTACTTTCTCCCTTGAAAGTGATTCTTTCAAAAGACAGATTCTCAGCTCAAGATTCACAGACTACTAGGAACCGACAGACATCCGCATTAACTTATGCTAGCTACCAAGTTTGGAGAACATTTTAGCACATCATCTTAGCTTCTATGGTTGGGAGTCAGTGGACGAAGACAATAAACATGGTTCAAAGTGGCACTGTGTATCCAGCTACTCACACTAACGAGAATTTTCCCAGATGACAAGATCATAGAGGTATTAGTTGGAAACACCTCCGGAGACCACAGCCTCCTGGCAGAAACAATGCGATCACCAAGCCAGGAGATGTTGATGGAGGGATTAATTCAGTCAAGGTTTAAAGCTCCCTCAGCATCACAAGTCGCATGCCTTAGGTCTGTCATGACCAACATCAGAGCCTTGTACCCCAACAGCATTTGCTCATCAACCATCCTGCTCTGGAGCTCCCAAAGAGGAAACAGCTTCAGCCAGTTTGAGAGTTCAGCGTGGATTAGGATTGTGCCATTCAATACAGAAGGCAACAACCAAGGCGTAAAGTATTTTCTAATGGGGAGACTGATTTGGAACAGACTTCAGGACAGGAATAAATTCCAGTAACTATGTAACACAACCAGACACTCTTAATATTTGACATAAGCTACCTCAGTAGCCAGCTGCATTTTTAAGATCAAACCATAATAATTCTAATGATGTCTTCCTCTTATTTTATCTCCCTGCAGTTACTCTACATTCCTAGTACCTAAAATATCCTTTCCTCCTCTTACTCAGTATAAAGATGACACAGCTTGATTCCTATAGGGAACACAGATCTCAGGTTTCTATTTCTATAATTAGTAAAAAAGTACTAGTATTCAAATTTACTCTTGTCCGAAATAAAGGTAAATCACTTCCTCCAAGATTTTCAGCATTTTAAGGATCTCAACCAAACAAGCAGGAGGAAATCCATTATAACCCACTCAGCAACTTGAAACAGGCAATCCTCATGACTGCAGCTGAGCAAACTGATAATAATTTATGATAAATCCCTCTTCCTCCTATCCGCATATTATCTGAAAATAGATGGGAAAGACAGCCAAACAAACATTAACTGAATAATTTTTGCCATGCCTTTACAGTGCCAACAAATGCCTGGTGAAAAACCACAAGGTAAAGTTTGAGGCTGCTTTGAATGAGTTTCTCGATAGAACAGCACGGGTCAGTTCTGACCAGATGCATGCTTGGACTGGGGTCCCAGCAGTGGGAATATCTGCGGTCTCTTTCTCTATAAAGATTTTTATGAATGCACATTTATTGTATTAGCAGAAAGCATTTGTGTATTGCTTCAAATGAACATTGGAGATTTGTGCAGCATTTTCCCAGATCGGCGATTAAAACTAAACCTCTAGTGTTTAGGTTTTTTTAGTTTTTTAAACCTCACCACAACAGTCAAACAACTTTCTGTAAAAAATGGTATCTGGTTTCTTTCAGTACTTAGCAGCTGAGGTGATTTGTCATCTGTAAGGCATGATGATAAAACGCCATGGTCAGACAGGTCTTCATAACACAACTTTCAAAGCACTCTTCAGAGTGTACTTTGATCAAAATGTTTACAAGGCACTAGCTTTACAAGAAGTTCATGAACATCAATCTTTATTAGGGTTATTTACCAACACTGAAGTATTAAGGTAGATATCTATGGAGTTGCACTTCTAATCCAGATATTAAGTATTTTAAGTTTTTTACGCTGGTCTCAAAAAAGAAGAAGTTTTCATTAAACCCTGAAGACAAAAGACAATATATGGGGCTTCCAAATCTACTTCTAAGGAAAGCCTGAAATTATGAACAGACACATAAAAAAGGTTGCTGAGAAAGCGTGTATAACTCATGTACTTTTCGTGCAAAAATACAAGGAAAAGAATAACATAATGCTTGGGAAACTAAGAACATACAGAACATAATTTAACTATAGCAAATTGTTGCAGCAAATACTGATCAGACTCATGCTTCTCAGTCTCCACATCTCTGCTTTCGAATACTGAAGAAGAACTAAGATTTCAAGACAAAAAAAACCACACAAAAATAAAACCTTTTAAAAAGCCACAGTCATTTTAATTTAACTATGATTCAGCTGCAAGACATGAAAATATGCACAGCAGAGCACATCAACTAGCTGAGAGAAAACAACCAGGAATACAAACAATGAGTCAGAAGGAGAGACTTGATTACAGAACCCTTGCTGTTCTTCAGGGGGTATACCAGTAAGGACTGCTATAAAATCTGACCAAAGAGAAAGCTTTACAAGGTGATTGCACTGAAGATTATTATTTTCTGACTCTAGTGGCCATTATAGAACTATTCATGTCAAACATCAATATTCTGCAATTCATCTTATGAAGTGCCACGAAAATAAGGCAAGCAGAAGTTTGTTTCTACACAGAAACACATTATTCAGAAAACATAAACCAAAAGTAACATACACTCATGCATCACTTCTCTTAATTCAGAAGATATTCCAGATTTTATTTTCCTCTCTCACAGACCAGATCAATTTTAGCAAAGTTACATATACATGAAATGAGGGCAGAAAGGTTTTATTTAAAAAATTGCACATCTGCTCCACACTTCAGATTGTATTTTATGTACACGTATGAATTTTGGTAGCAGAACAGCAAGATAAATACCCACAATTCAATTCTCTCCTTACACTTTCTACTCGTTTACTACAAATCTCTCTACCCCTTTACACCCTCATCGCAGGCTTAGGCCGACAGCCTTCTCTCCTCAGCTCATGCTGATTTAATATAGCTGCAGTATCTCTCCCCTCCATCTCTCCTGAAATCTTTTCTCGCTTCTTAACAATCCACAACTTTCCTATCTACTTCTACTAGTTATTTAATTCTAATTGCATCACCTTTGGAATGTATTTGAGGTACGCATTGTAGTAAATACCAGACAAAGAAAATTGTGCCACAACAAGAGGAAAAGAGCAAAATAGCTTTGTGCGCTACTGAGATGAAGCCAGTAAAGGAGGAGTATTTTTATCTACAAGTATTATGCACTAACAAAAGGAAATATTTTTAGTGTCTGTATTCCTCAGTCCGTACTGAGAGGATCTGTCCTCTGATAAAGAAATACAAAAAATACTTCTCTCAGTTGAAATTTGTTTAGTTAGAGTAAGTTATACTGTAGATTACAGATTTCCCATATCTTGTTTTGTTTTCATTCCAAATCTCAGTATACAATACACTACCAAGAGAGATTATTAGGGGATGAGAAAAAAAAAATAAACTCACAGACTCCACACAAGCATCCTCCAAAACTACCTCATTGCCAAGGTCACCATCAACTCACATATGTGCCACATTTCTCTAGGCTATTAGAATATATTTCAGAGATGGAAAAAGCCATATTATTGAAAAGACAGAAGGAATTTTACAGCAACAATAAGGTCCTTTTGTTATTTTAGCTGAACAGCAGAATAACTTAGCAGCAGAAGGAAGAAAGAGAAAAGAGCACAAGTGATGTTGAAAACTGGGTAAAATATACATGGCAATAGTTCAAGCTACCTGGTAACTAAGTCATGCCATACAACTTCAATGTCAGCCTCAGTAGATGACCTGATGACAGATTAAGAGGTATTCTAATTGCACGTAGAAAAGGAACTAAAATTGTATACTAGTTGTCAGAAACAGCTACAGCAGTAAGTATACGCACATTATCAGATACTACTGTTTGAGTCCAAACATACCATTCATGTATGTCTGACAGGGCAAATACATGCTGTCCATTTCACATGTTCTGATTTTTCAGATGATTCAAAGCTGAAAAGCTTTAACATTTATACTAAGTTTCTTCTAACCTACAAAAGTTAAATGTAGTTAATTACAACCTATGGCTATTTTTCAGGAATACTAAGCAATTAAACATTTAACTTTTTTACTGTGATTTTAGAACTTTTAGAATCCAGTTGTGGCTAAGTTTCTTTTAATCAGTGTTTTGGACACTGCATCCTGATTTATGTAACTAGACATTTTTGTGCTTCTCTACACGCAGACATGCCCATTTGGTCATAAAGGTGCCAAAGATAGGAAGAAAAATTATGTGTGACTGTACAAACATATTTTAAGAAAAAAAAAAAAACAACCAAAACCAAAAAACAAACCATACCATAGAAAAAGGAACTGCTTACAAACAAACTCAGGTAGACATAAAAAGATGCAGTTCTGTGAATAAAGACAAGTATGATGGAACAAGGTGAACTGTAGAGTTTTAGTCTCAAATTCTTTCCAGGGTTTGATTTTCTGCTGGATGCAGATCTAACCTACACTTAAACTAAGCTGACAAAGCTTAGGCATCATGATTTGCTTTTGTCTACCTGGTACTTTTCCAGAAAGCAATGAACTTTTCTTTTGTAAACTAAGTTCACAAGGGCAAGACTGGACTTTGAGAAATCTATTCATGGCTTCCCACCAACAATATGCCATTTTTCCCACGATGCTGTTTTAACTTCATGACCCTTTTCTCCCAAGTCAGTATAGGCTGCCATAAAGAAGCTTCCCCTTTTAATAAAGACATTATGAAGGAGTAGAAAGAAGATACTAAAAGCAAAAGTTTTTTTTAAAAAAAAACATTTCAGAACTGAAGATTGAGAGTTAACAGGACTATTTTTTTCCAACTTAAACTGATTCAAAACCTTTTAAATAATTGCCTTTACATAGAGAACAGTCTCCCTGCTGCTTTCAGTCATACTTCTCAAACATTACACATTTTCACCCGTGAAATCAAGAAAAATGACAGTTTATATGGAAAAAACATAGAAACATACTCCCCTCTTCACTACATGGGATACAAAACACCTTCAAACAATTTCAAAAAGCTGTATTATCCTTCCAACAATTTAAACTTCTATATCTAACTATTTTCAGGGAAAATAAAAAGGAATTTTAGAAATAGTACTAAAGATCTTATTTGTCTAACTGTAAGATTCAACTGCAGGTTGTGGTTTCTTACATGCATGTCAGAGCTGCCGGCCTGAGCCTCCTGGACTGCTGAAGTAACCCAAGACGGCTGTCACAAATGCAGTTACATGAAGGTGAAACTTCTGTGCAGAGTTGGATAAAACATATACAGACTCTAGAGGGAGTTCTAACTTTGCCATATTTTTCCCCTTACAAAATTTTTATCAGTAGTTCAGAAAAAAACAAACAAACGACAATAAAAAAAGGCAAACCCATGCATGATGTTTCTTCTGGATGTCTGCTTCTTCCCCTTCCCCTCCGCTATTGGGCAGAGTGGGAACTGCCTGGCACAGTCAAAGATCTGCTTTCTGCTGATACCGACATGTATTTCATTCTTCTTTCTTACCCAATCACGATGTATAAGAACTCTTCATTTAGTTGTTCTTGGATGACTTTGGTGCACCTTCAGTCTGAATACTTCACCAGTTCATGCAGCATTTAGGAGATTTGTGACATTTAATGAGGAAGAACTACACTCAGATAGCCAGTCTTTAAACATTGAACACAACAAAGAATTTGTAAAGATATTTCCATCAGCATAAATTAGCTCCGTTCTAATGCAGTAATGCTGCCTATGCATTCCTGTTACAAATTCACACTGTGTTTACGTGCATTACGCTGGGACACACACTAGCGTAACCCAGCACAAGAATAGCTGGATCACAAAGACAGCCAGCACGTCTGTCACACTCTCCTGAATCCCTGAACTATCTTTTAGCTTTGCCAGGCCTCTTGAAGCAAGGGGATTTACTTGGCATTATGCACTTGGCAAAAATGCCCCCGAGTTGCAGGAGGAGCTACTATACAGCAGCCAAGAATGCAGCTGTAGTACCCACATCATCTGTCTTCACATAGCATTTTGAAATAAACATACTTTCTTTACAGCTCTATTTGAACTTTAATAGCTCACAAATATAGCAAACTGACCACTGGATATCAAGAAGCCAAAAAGAATAGACAATATACATTTCCAATATTTCTTTATATTGAAGGTAAGCTTAAGCAATCTAATATCACAGTATTTGTCTGTTTCGAGGCACAGCATCATGTCAGCTCATCCTAGCTGAAGAAATTTGTAACAACTGGAATAAAGACTGGTAATCCTTTACTACTGCATCTTCCTGTAACTCTAACATCTACTTTCACTTTTGTTATTAATTACTGTTTCAAAAACAGATTAAAACTTTCCCCTTCCCCTTTTGGTAAAGATGATAATTTACAGTGACAAAAAAAAACCCAAACAACAAAACCCACAGACAGACACATTCCTCAGCAAAGTCTTCTACCTATCCAAACATTCATTAACACAAGAAAAAAAAAAAAAACAGAGATTTGCATTTCAAATTTTTCTCAGAGGATAAACATAGCACATTGCATGGACATAGCAACACACTATCTGCAGAAAAACTCCTGACTTCCAGCATCCATATGTTGACTTCTAACTTCCATATGCTACCAAGGAAGAAAGATGTATGCTTAAAACAGCTGTCTATCCCTCAGTCTTCATCTCTCACTTCTACAGAGCTTTATGTTGCTACAATGATACCAGAATCTACAAAACACACACACACATATATATAAAAAAATCAAAAGCTATGAACCATAGCTGCCCCCTGACCACTCAGTGGTTTCATTCTAATTCAAGGAGTAAAAACAGTCAAAACCTAGACACTAGAGCAATGAGAAAAAAAGAAGTAAACAGCTTTAAAATTATTTTTGAAGGAGCAAAAAAAGTGTGCTAAGCCAGATACTCTTTATTTTTAAAGTGTTCTTTTATCCTATTTCCCAAACTTGACTCTCTTTCAAGTCAGTATTGCAGGATGCAACTATGCTGAACTTAGGAGATCTTCCCAGGCATCAGAAATACTCTGCCTGCCAGCGTT
>NW_009634739.1:1224-3825 GCF_000690535.1 Cariama cristata | reverse complement strand
CAAGTGCAGAAGTCTTCTCTTTCTGATTATCCACTGCTCCACAAAGTGGAGCAGAAAAACAGAAGAGACCTGCAATATAAGTTTCAGAAGGATTTCTGAGGTAATTTTCCCCTCAAGTAATAATGCTGCTGTGACAGGCAGCAGAAAAGTTTGGGGAAGGAACTCCAGCAGTCCTATCTTTGTGCTCCCTCCATGTTTTCAAGCCATCTAGTTGGCATCCAAAGTGGCATACAAAGTACATTTATTTCTCCTCAATATTGATTTCAAGCCATTTTTCATAATAGGCTCTGAATAGTAGGGGGGGAAAGAAAAACGTTTCACTTCTGTCAAAAAGAAGAAATGGAGTAACGAACTGGCTGAAAATGTGCATTCCCCAAACGCGGCTACTCTTGGACAAAGACGCTTGCACTTAAGTGAGCCGCATGAAGTAAATTGCCTGTTTGCATAAATATGCCAAATGACTACTTAGACACTCGATGGCCAGTCACAAGCTGAAACATTCATTCCTAACTCTAGATCACAAGCTTGTTATTGGTGCTGGCACAGACTGTGACAGTAGGAAAGGGTTTTCAGGGGCTCTACAGAGGGGAATGTGAAGTTGTTCGAAAAGAGGGATATCTGCCAGAGCAAGCACCACAGGGCTGTTAGGGACACTGAGAATAGCCACTGTCAACAGGCCTTTGCTATCAGTAATTCAAATCAGTAAAACAAACACAAACAATTTACTAGGACTTCATTTTTGGAAAGAAAGGTATTTTTCTTGCTAAGAGTTATGTTTGCTAATATCCTGATTACATTGTTGGCACTTATAACTTTGTAGACTAAAACTTCATCAGTACATAAGCACATGCTCTGTTCGATACAAGAACAAGTCTGCCAAACAGCGCACAACAAAATTCAACGTTTTTAAACCAAGATCAGATTAATGGTGGGGTTTGGGGGGTTGGGTTTTTTTGATTCATTACATCTTCAACACATCTGGGGTACAGCAGGTCACCTCTGCTCCCTCTGAAGAGGATCACAACTGCACTCAAGCTCAAACCTTCACTGGACTGTGCTAGCATGCAGTAATCCAGCTCTCTGGCTGTCCACAGCTGCGCTGTAACATTTTGATCACTCACAGTACCGAGGAAAAAAGTGAGCTTTAATTTCCAGTTGATTTTTACAATCATTTTGAAGTAAACTACGCTTGCACTTGAATTATTTTACAGTTATAAGCCAGTGCATATCAGTGACCAATGATGCGATCTGTATACTTTATCATTTATTATAAGACACTGATGGCTGTTTAGCATGTCCTAAACAATCTTGAGACAATGGGAACTCAAAGCATTTCATAATTATATTCCTCAGCATTGACATATGGAAAGATCAAAGTGTTCTTTCATCCAAAATAAACAAAAATATTTCCTTTTCTTTCAACTCTGTTTCACTGTAAAGCACTCCATGGCTTTCTGAAGAGCACTTTGTAATTTCCTCCTCACTTTTAAAAGCATACAGGAGAGGTAGAGAAGTACAGAACTACAGCTGGAGTAGAGACACAGTAAGAAAAATCTCAGCATCCTAAAGACACCTATGACTTATAATCACATCACAATTACTATCCAGCATCGTTAAAAGTGGGATAAATAATTCAGCCTGTCAGTAGATCAGACCAGAATGATATGCTTTATCATCACCTCCCAGCAACAGCCTTCCTGAAAACCCCTGTCAGCTGAATAGCTCCAAGTGATTTCAGGAGACAGTGACTCTTCAAGATGCGCTAGACCTTTACTATAAAAACCAACTGGCTGCTCATCATATAGATCTACTGACGTGCTTACAAAGGTTTCATGAATAAACGGACAGTTGTGGTTCAGACGCCATAAACGACAAAGCTCAGCAGCTCCCTTCAGCTGGGAAGCAATAGAGAGAAACAGTTTGACTTGCATATGCACGGCCAACTATAAATCAGTAAGATTGCCTCTGAGCTTCTCTTCCAAGCCTGCACTCAAGCAGTAGTTCATAGGGTTATCTCTTGTAGAAAAGCACACAAAAATTTCTAAGCGCAAGAATGGACCTGTAGAAGCCAAGCAGATTTATAGACCGAGCAGCCAGTTGTCAGTGGAAAAGTTAGCTTACTCATTAGTCTGCCTCCATATAGGAGGAAAAAAAAGAAAAAAAAAAGAGGGGGGAAGGCAACTACGACCAAGTCTGAACAGCAGTGGTTAAGATTAAAGCTAACCTCCAAACCCTCTTAGCCTCTAAAATACATAATTTTATTTTTAAGGTGTTCAAATCAGCATTGCAAAAGCCATCTATGCGGAACTTAAGAGGATTTTGGGGACATCAGAAATATTCTACACACCGTATTAGACGGCTAAACCCACTCCAAGTGCACAGCATTTCTTCCCTGCTCTTCTGCTCCACACTGAGGTAAAGCTGAGGTAATGGTTTAGGTGCATTTAGCACCTAAGTACCAATCAATGAGCTGTTAAGCTTGGCGTTTACCCATTTTCAATAGCAGAGATCCCAACATCTTTACAAAGACGGAAAACTGCAGGGAACGTAGCTGCTAAAAAACAAAGCCTAAGCAAAAGATCATCTGCTGAGAGTCTAAGC
>NW_009634739.1:0-1156 GCF_000690535.1 Cariama cristata | reverse complement strand
AAACTTGCTTTTTAAGAGATTCAAATAAAAGACAGTCAAATAAAGAAAGGATGAGCTGAAATCGTTCCTCAAAGAAGGACGGGAGCACCTCTGAAGGAGTAAAGGGGAGAAAAAGGAGCCATTTCTACCCCTTTCGTAAGACTACAGAAAAACATTCAGAAGTTGAGAGGACGGAGACACAAACAAAACGCCCAAGGTGAAAGCTGTCCCCTCCAGCCTTCTGCACGGATAGAGCTCTCAGTTCAGAGAGATTTCTCCAAAAACCCAGGAGAAGGAAAGGATATCCAGGCCTCCATCCTGAGGAAGCCACTCTCCTAGCATGCCTGCAAGGCTACACAAAGCCTTATTTTCATACAAATGCACAGAACTGACCCAAAAAGAAAAAAAAAAATAAAAAAATTCATGCCAAGATAGTCAAGTACCAGTTTCAGTGAAAGGACAGGCCTAAGCCCAGATCGCCAGAGGAGAGGTACCACGGCAAGGAGCATCTACATCTCCATACACTTGTGCATTTTGTAGCTTAAAATATTAACTGGAATGCTAATGATAACTTTATCCTCCCGTTGATTACCTCTCTTGGGCAGCTAAATATTAACACGAGGTTGTTCTTCCTAGCTAATTTAGTAAGCAAGAGCTAATTTAAATGAGCATATCCTTTAGGAGTAATCCATGTGAATAATGATCCTAACTTGTTTTCATACAGTAGTAGTGACTTATTTAGGCTTTCAGGGTACCTTCGGGTTTCTAAAAGAGGCACTATGCAAATTACCCTGCTTAGTAACAGCACGCCGGAGCAAGCCCCTCCTGTTCGTGTGGTTTTTATTGACTTGTTTTGCACCACTTCACCAACACGCACTCCTACGCGTGGGAGGGAGTTCAGACACGCCACATAATGCCTTGTAACATCTTCCTACTCAAGCGTCCCAAGAGATGTTTTCCCTTCATTTGTCCTTTTCAGATGAGCGTGTTGTTCTTTTTATTTTCCAATATGAAGACGAGACACTCGGTGACGCAGGAGCTGAAATGGAAAGCACTGCGCCCATGGAGCAGACTGACACTTCTTTCACGTTCAGGATTTATTTCCTTTTTTCATTTTGTTGTATTAATCCTATTGCGGTACAAAACCTAACACCACCTGGTCTCTCAGCAAACCCAA
>NW_009634738.1:3044-3252 GCF_000690535.1 Cariama cristata | reverse complement strand
GTGCCCCATCCTGCTTGGGGACACAGCCCCCTCTTCCAGCCCCCCCTCTACCCCTAGGCTGGTGCCCCAGTGCTTCACTGAGCTCTGGCTCTCACTCCCCATCACATGGCCCCCAGGGCAGGGATGGGGGTGCCCTGTTCCCCCAGCCCCCCTGCCCCACAACCACAAGGCTGGTGGGGCTCTGGCCGCTGGGAGGGAGCAGACGGGG
>NW_009634738.1:2785-3019 GCF_000690535.1 Cariama cristata | reverse complement strand
CCGCTGCGGGGAAAGCGCGGCGATTTCCAACCCAAACACCCCGGCGCTCAGCAGCCGCATACTTTCCCAGCGTCCCTCCCCTCCTTTATTCCCGAGGACATTGGCGATCAAACCCAGGTTGGCCCCATCTCCTGCTCCTGCAGTGAGGTCATCGAGCTGTGTTTGTGACATCCTGGCGTCTCCATGGCAGTGCGCTGTGATGTCATAAGCCCGGGGTTGCAACCTCACGGCAGG
>NW_009634738.1:237-2643 GCF_000690535.1 Cariama cristata | reverse complement strand
GACAAAAGCCATGATCTCGTGCCCTAAGCAGAGGGCAGCCCCCAGGGCTGAGCTCCCCAACCGATGCAAACACACAATCCCTGTGGTGCTGGCTTGATGGAGAATTTGGGGACAACCATGCCAGGGCTCACTGCTCGGGGGTCCCCTGGGCTCAGCCGCAGAGCTGCCCACCTCCGGGGCCGAGCGTCTGGGGCCTTATCGGGGTGCAGAGCCCTTTCATGTCGGGCCGGTGGGCGGTGAGCAGAGCTGACGAGGACCTGTCCCCAGATCAGAGCTGCCCGGCGCTGACAGCGACCGCGGGGCCCGTTCTTAAATTAGACGGGTCCCCTGCCTCCCCCCGGCTGGCGCTCTTGGCCCCTGCCCCACGGCCAGGCACAGCCTGGGACATCCCTGCCCACGGTGCTCTGCGTGGCCAGCCTGTCCTGAGCGCACACTTGGGCACACACTGCAGCCCCGAGGAGGGTTGTTTGGTGGCTGGGCATCACTCAGGGACTGACAGGCAGGTGATGGATGGATGGAGGGGTGAATGGGAGGATGGACAGACGGATGGATGGGTGGCTAGCGGGATGGGTGGGCAGGTAGGTGTGGGGATGGGTAGGAAGGGTGATGCATGCATTTGTCGATGGATGGATGGCTGAGTGCACAGGCAGCTTAGTAGATGGATGGCGAGATGGCTGTGAGATAGAAAGCTATATGCAAGTGTGGATGGATGGATGGATGGATGGATGGATGAATGGATGGACAGACAGACAGACGGGAGGAAGGATGGCCCTAGCACTCCTTAGCGATCCCCTGTGGCTCTGGACCTTGTTGCTCTTTCCCAAGAACCTCAGTTTCACCCAGCAGCAGAAAAGGCCCAGCTCTGTCGTGGGTGAGAAGGGAACATCCATGTCCCAAAGGGAGAAAATTTGCCTTTCTCTCCGCACAACAACTCGAGGGTCTGACCTTGTACCGCTGCAGCAGTGCACCCTCACTGCTAGCACAGGATCCACTCACCATTACCCAGAGGGGAAACTGAGGCTGGGGGGGACCGGTTTGCAGTGTGGCGAAGCTGAACCCACCCCTCTGCAGGCAGGCATGGTGCTACGGCCAGTCCTGCTCCCTCCAGCTCCCCTCACATCCATCTGTCCGGCCATGGGAAGGACACACATTGCTTGGGCTGGGAGCGATGCTGCTGGGAGGGGGTGTCCTTGGGCCCCCGCGGGCTGTAAACATGATGTCATGTGGCAGCGTACACAGCCCGCTCTGTGCGTGGGTCCCCGAATGGGCTTCACAAGTTCTGCGTGGGAGGCACCGACCGTGGCCCACAGCCAAGGGAACTGGAGTCGGGAGATAAAATCAGGTTTGCTTTTGGCTGGAGCAAACAGCCTTCGGCAGGAGGAGTGAGGGACAGAGAAAGTGGTTGGAGCGAGGGGACACCTCCCCACCTCAGAGGGCTTGGTGGGGAGCAGAGGCGATGGGTGACACCCCAGCAAAGCTCGGCACTGATCTCGCTGGTCCCAGGTCAGCTCCCTTTGTGCCTACTTGACTTAGAATAACTCAGTAGGCACTTAAAGTCACTAATCAGCCGGGACCACTTGAAAGCAGCCCGGGGCTGCCTCCCGTCTCCCGCGATAACAGGCGGCCAGCGCCGGGCTCGCTCTGGCATCCCACTCCCACGTCCTCGGGGAAAGGTCCCAGCCTGCCGGGGTCCCGTGGGGCACAAAGTGGGGGGAGACCAGAGCAGAGCTCGCTGCCAGGTCCTGAGCCCCATGTGGTGTGGGGAGGGACACCATGGTGTTGGCTGATTTTTCTCGTTTCAAAAGTTTTGTGTTGTCCCCAAGCCCCTACCCAGGTCCAAGAGGTCAGACAGAGAGAAACAAGGAGATGGGGACCTTTGGGAGAGGGACAAGAGGATCCCACTTGAACCTTGTATGTGGGAGAAGCACAGCTGTCTCCAGGCCTGGGATCTGTTCCCATCCCTCTGGATCTCCTCATGTCCCCTCTGTGCAGCCCCACCGGCCCCAGCATGGCTCGTGACTCAGGCAGTGACAGTGTGGTGACACACAGCTGGCGTGATGGGCCATCTCCAGTTAAACACTGTGGGCTATTTACTGTCCCCAGACTCCAGGGCTCATCCTTCTCACAGCCTGGGCTTTCCTGGGGGTGAGTCAGGGGATGTCCTCCCCTGGGACACTCCACTTCCCCCCCCCGCTCCCCAGCTGTGGAACAGCAAATGGGGGTTAATGGATGCATCCTTGGGAAAAGCTTCCAGCTCCTGGGTGACACTGCACAAGTCACGTAAAGAAGCTGTCACTCTGTCCTGGCAGACAGGACCCTCCGTGTTGGGGACAGCACTCCATGTCTGTACTGGATGGGTTGAGGGGCAGAGCAGCAGAGGGGTCCCACGGTGCCAGTCTCTACACC
>NW_009634738.1:0-206 GCF_000690535.1 Cariama cristata | reverse complement strand
GGTGAGGTGGGGTCAGCCCTGATGATGTGGCTGTGGGACAAGCGGAGTCACGGCATCCCTGGGGCAGAGGGACACATAGGATGGGACCTGCCATCCCCAGCTCCCCATCCCCGTGGATAAACGCCGCATTTGCTCTCCTGCCTCTGCCCCGCTTGTCACCAAGCTGGGGCCAGGGCTGGCCCCGCACCGGGGGGGACTTCCCGGGA
>NW_009634737.1:386-27091 GCF_000690535.1 Cariama cristata | reverse complement strand
GGCGATGCCGGGCTTCGGAAGGCCGCAGAGCCGCAGCGGGGAGGAGTAGTTGGAAATGGGAGGCATGATGCTGTGGTTTCCTGGAGAAGGGTAAAACTAAAAATGAGAGCGAGCTTTCTCTTCAGGAGCCATGACAGCCCTGCCTGTGGACTTAGTGGGAGCGTGGTTTATATGGTGCAGGCTTCCGAGAAATTGGACAATTCTGAACCCGCTTTGGGCTCTTTCAGCTGCTAATGGTCAGCCTTAAGTTTTACCATGGAAACGGCGGATTCCTGACAATCGGGGCTGTAGAAATGCCAGTGATGAAACACTGAACCTCCAGTACACCCTAAAGCTTCGCAGCAATAGAGCTCACTACCTCAAGAGACTACTTTGTGTAATTTCCATCAACTTCACATTTTGTAAAGCCTATGTACTTCAGTGGGATGCTGTCTTTATAGAGTGCTCTATAGCACTGAAGAAAGAAATACAAATATAATTACATAATAGGTTATAAGGCAGAAAGTGGCCTCAAGCAGTCCTTCCACAATCCTAAGGCACAGGCAGCTCTACTCCACACACTTCAGATTGGTGACTGTCTCACTAAAAGTCTCCAGGATTGTGATCTTGTGTCCCTACAGACAATGTCTCATTATCTTTATAGCCTTAACATTTAAAAGCTGCTATTTAAGCCTAATGTTTCTTATCTTATCCCCACAAGGCAAAGAGAACAGGTTTTCCCTTTTGTCTTTGTTGTTCCTCAAAAGGCAGACCCAAGGGAAGCGTGACACTGATCCCTCTAGAATAGGCTGTATTTCCCCATAATGTGAATTTACAAAGAGAAGAGTTTAAAAAAAAACCAAACATGCAGATGCATGGAACACGTTTTCAGTATGCACACCTTTATTTTCTAGTTAATTGATACAATTACTTTTAAAATGCAGCTTTTTAAAAGGGTAAAAACCTTAAAATATAACTCCAAATTTAATAGCTGACATGCAAAGACAGAATAGTAATACTCAAAAGGCATACAAAAATAACACTTCTTCATTCTACTGGAAAAAGATAAGCACATCTAGTTGCATTACTTACGGATGTTGGAATTAGTACAAAATTGTAGAGAATTTTAGCTTCACTGCAAAATCCATTGTTTTGGTATCCTTCATTTTGATGGATATGTACATAGAAAAATAAGAAGCACATACCCCCAACCCACTGAGAAAGGTATTTGAATGCCTTCTGCATGTCACCTCTTACTGTTCTGTGTAACTGAAGGCTTTGTGAAATGCTATTTTTCAGAAAAAGTTGAATATTTTGTGCCAGGTAAATTAAGAACAAACACAAACATGCCTGGAAGAAATATTCAGGCCAAGAATAAGTGCATTGTATCACATTTTATAACAATTAATTCCAGCTGAAATGCTATATTTGGAAAGGAAACTGGAAGAGTGTTGAATATTTAATTGCTTTTTCTAAATACCTGTATGGACAAGAACTGGAGAAGGTTCAAAAAATACTGTAAGCCCACATCTCTGTGAAGTAAGAATCTATACTTAAGTTTCACAGTGCAGGTGTTCTCTTGAGGGAAAAAAAGTTGTACTGCTGTCATTTTTTATACCATCTTTTCCATAGTATGTGTTCTGCATAAAAAATAAGCTGAAAGCTCACTTACCAGTCCCAGGTAGAATATTTTACTTTTTACATAAAATGTACATCCACTTTAGAAAAGCAATACAGCTTCTGAGAAGCATGTTACTGGCCTTGTCCGTCTGTTACTGGCCTTGTACACTGGCAACAGTCCCTTATATTCCGGTTAATGTAAGTCAGGGCCATGTCCTGACAGGGAAGTTTTGTCAGTAATGTGGGCAGGAGTGCCAACCTCCTGCATTAGGCTGGCGAAGGGAAGGGGAGTGAATGAGGACAGGTAGTGCTAAAAGCGTGAACTGTCAAATCACAGCCTGAGCCTAAGCATTAGTGTACACAGAAATTAATACTTCCATCTGAGGAGGTGGAGATCACATTCGTCTATTTGTAGATACAAACCTGCGTTTTTGCTGGTGTGGACTGGAACATCAATATCTAGGTTCAAGCCTGTATTGCATTTGAAAGGAGAAACTTCACTGACTGTCATGAAAGCTGAAGGTTTTGCCTTAATTAGAGAATAAAGATGTCAGTCTGGTGCTGTTACCTACTGTATAGGATACTGTCCAACTGACTGAAATTACAGGATGTCTTTCACTTAGGACAGAGTAATTTATTTAGTGCTTAGCTTTTCACCTGAGATTTTCCACTAACATTACTTGCAGCAAATATTTTCTCTGTGCAGCGTGATATAGGAAAATTTCTGTGATGTAATCAAATGAAGAAACTTAAAACTGAAGCTAATTAGCCCGCATTGTGAAACTTAAAGGGATTTTATACCTGGACATTTCTTACACTTTTGTTACTATCTGCTCCCTCACCATGCAGGGTTTTCTTGTTTAAAAAATTAATGTAGTGCTAAAAAATTAAGGTAGAAGTCTGTTTTCCATCAAAATACATTTCTTCTTCATTAAAAGTAAGAACATTGATTTCCTGCATATCTATTTTATATAGTCCTAAAATAAGGATTAAAGTTTTGCAGGTCAGTTCCTTTATCTTTTGTAAATTATTGCACTTGTGCATTATGGACTGTCAAATGTAAAAGAACAGCAGCAGTTTGATGTAGAGTATTAAAAGAAAAAATATGCTATATAAAAATATAACTATTCATTAAACTAAATAAACTCCTATATTAGATTTTTTAAAAACCACAAACCTCTATACTAGGTCACATTCTGACTTTCTTACTTGCACTCAGTAGCAGCCTGTTCTACAGATTCCATTAAGTACTTGTGGAGTAAGGTTTTCCTTAACCTAATTTATGTCATGATCTGCCTCTTGATGAAAGATCTGTAACCTAGCCAAAATAATCTGTGTTGACTTCATTTTAGGGATGGTCATGCATAGTAGTGCATGATTGGCTACAATGGGATTAATACAGAACTAATGAACCCATATCCAAGGGTCTTTTCTATTGAAACTTGCCCTATTTAAAGTTTTATAGTAGTTCAGTGCTGTTTTCTGTCCATGTGACTGTTTCACCTGTCACCTATTTCAGTTATCTAACAGTCCGCAGCAATTGAAGGAATTTCTTGGAAAAAATGATCATGATACATTTTTCAAGACTTGTCAGCACGTATGCTCACACTAATGTTCTAGAACTGCAAAGCCTTGGCCAGCTAGAACTCCTGCCCTCTTGCTAGGCTTTGTACAAATGCAGAACAAAAGGGCTTGCCATCCAAAGATTTTGGTCTCTTCAACTCTCCTGGGCAGACCTCAAAGCAGGTTTTCGTCCTGTACACACTGATAAAATAGTATAATGCACCTTCTGCCCAACTAGTCCCAAAACCGAGTATATCTTTTATAATAGTCTTCTGATTTTTTTTTAATCGATACATCATATTGGAAAGTGCTTGCTGAATCAAGGTCCAGAATATTTCTGGGACAACATTAGCTAAAATTTGGAGATTTCTAGAGATCTGTGTCATTCAAACAATCAGGGTTTTCTTCAAGTGAAAGATTGGTGTCATTGCAGAAAATGCTTATAGAGTACCGGTGCATAAATATTGCTGTGAGTTCACAGGTAGGACAGTACCAGCAGTCTGTCTTCATGAAGCGAGTCTGCGCATAGCCTAGTGAAATGGTTTTCAAAAGGTGGAGAGAAACAGGCCATAGTTAGTTCTGAGTACACACCGCTTGGAAAAAAAATGTTTGTGTGTGTGTTAACTAGAAACCACCAAGTTCAACCTGGCCTCAGTGAAAGTACAGAAGAAGCAACTGTTGTGAGGCAGCTGCCCTCTGACGTGTCAGCATCGGACAATTCAGTCAGGAAGCTGCAGGTCGGAAGGTTACTAGCTCTCACCTTCAATATGTGGTTATAAAGGTGGAGGACAGAAACCTCTCAGAACATTCTTTGACCTTGGATTGGTAGTTTTGTGACTGGCTTCTTTTCTTATTTAATGACAATAATATAAATATCTGAGCAATCCTGTGAATAGAAATCAGGATTCAAGTCTTTTTGGCCTGCCATTCCCAAATGCTTTTGTTAGAGAATTGTGGTGTCTTTCTAGCTTTTTTAATCCTTCATTCCTTTCTGCACTGTGACTTACAAGGGAGTGCTTCTCCCCATATTAGTGATAAAGAATAATATTTGGGTCTCTTGCAACATTCATACCGACCGTAAAAGGAGGGGGTGAATCAGGACTACCAAGTATCACAATCTACTGACCAAGCCCTGATGAAATTTGAGAGGCTTTTGCTTAGGGTCTCGGTTTCTCCACTCACCAATTTGCCTTCCAAGCTGACCTTACCTTTTTCTACAGGACTTCACACTATGGTAGAAACTACAATGCAGGGTGATGGTGAGAACCTCTACCCAGTCACAACCTCCTCTTACCAACTTCCCTCCAGGGACCTCTACATCCCACACACACAGCAACCGTGCTGCAGCATTTTGCTAGAGCATGACAGAGAGGAGGATCACAGCATTCCTGCTGCTGGAGCAGAGAGGCCAAGCACAGGGCCTTACCCCATTTTAGAGCTGGAATTAAGAATGAAGTTCTGACTAGTACCACCGTAGCATAATGGGAGGGGCAGATGGTAGTCATGCCTTTACCTACATGGAGTGTTGTAACGCTTCCAAGGTATTGATGCATCACTACTTTAATCCGTCTCAGGCTATTAAAGGGCATTTAGCCCAATCTCCTGTTTTCTGAATAAGTGGCCTGTGTGCTGCACTGTTATTTTAGCAGTAAGTGCTACTTTCTTTTCTGGCAGTATTCTGTAAGTACAAAATACCATGGCATTGCTTTAATGGACTTATGTTGTTGCTTGTTAGTTATGTTCAGTACACTGCTTCGCTGCAGCTTCCTGTAAAATGTTCAGATTGTGCAAGAAGGTGTCTGCTGTGTTAAAAGGAGGAATGAAGGGGGGAGGTTGACCATAATTTTGGATTCAGGTGCCTCAAGTCTTACCAAGTCTTCTTTTAGGCACCTAACTCATATTTAGATCTATTTATAAGCCTGTCTAAGGCAAAAGTAGTTGTAAAGCGACAGAGATGAGGAGATGCTTCTGCACATATAATCTACCACATCTCAAGAAAAATTTGACTTCCTCCACTAAGCACTGGCATTCAGGTACCCAGGGAAGGTATTTATTCATGGAGGAGGAGGCTGTTGAGGCCTCAGCTCATCTGCCATACTCTTGCAGCATGACTCAATGCTACAGGCAAAGGAATAAAGCAAGCAGTATTCTATAAGTAATAGACACGTTCAGTTCTAAAGTGCGTACCTCTTCCTGAACATCAAGTTCATCATCAGGCTGGCTTGTTTCTGTGAATTCTATGGGGTCTTTAGACTCCTGCATGAGTGAAATCTTGGCAGAAAGAAATTAAGAAACATGATGAGTTACACATTGTCTGTACCATTGAAATTGCTTTATTACTCTGAAGTACCCTAAGACAACTTCCACAACTTACAAGAGTCTGTTCCTTGGTTCCTTGATTTAGTTCAGCTGAGAGGAACTTAAATGTTGAAAAGCTTTTGGTCCTGCCTCTCCTCATATGACTAGTTATGGCTTTGTAAAAATAACAAAAGCAGAATCTATCTCTAAACTACTGTATAGCTTTGTCAAAATGTTAATTTCTACTATAAGACAATAGTATGCAAAAATTATCAAAAAATAAGGGTCTTGTCCTAGTTATTTATCAGTAATATTAATTTTAATTACTATTTATTCATGATACTGTAATAGTCATCGCTAGGGAAGGAATTGTGGTGAAAAGACAGAACATTATAAGGCCATTTTCCTAATGTGGGCCTACATCTTTAAACACTACAGAGTGTTCTGGTTATCTCAAAAACCACAGAATACAACTAGGAAATGAACAGAGAAGGACAATAGGAATGAACACTAGCGTGGAACAGCTTGCATAGGCACTCACACCAGAAGTGTATGAAATTATTAATAGTGTTGGGAAAGGGAGCAGGGAATCATTATTCATTGCGCCTAATAATCCAGAAATCCAACAGGCTTAAAACAAACAGGAAATATTTGTCATATAACACATTTAAAATTACAGAACCCATCTCCACAGGATAGTGTCAAGCTTAAACGTGTAAGGGGGTTCCAAAAGGAGTATGACAGACACATCGAAGAAAACTCCATCTGTGATAATTAAATATAATGGTCCAAATGCAACCTCCAGCTGAGGAAGTTCTTAAGCTGCCAGTTCTCAGAAACTAGAAAATGTGCCTTATGATGAAGTGTTCTCCATATGTCCTGTTTCTCACGTTCTTTCCACTAACAAGATCCTGGGGTTGACAGACCCTTCCTTTGATGTAGCAAAATACTCATGTACTACAGAAGCTGTCCAATTTACTCAACTCCCACTTACTTTGTTCTACAGCTCTATGTCTAGTTTTCGAACATAGATGATAGAAGGAAGGGAAACATACTACTGAATATCCTACCTTCTCAAATATGGGATCCTGGTTGTCACTGTATGTCATTTGATTCCTTATGTAGAGCACAGCATCATGGACAGTCAAGAAGAATATGTCTTTTCTGACAGTGTCATCAAAGAAGGCACTCTGTTCCAGTTGAGATATAAGGTTGTCTGAATAAAAGAAAGTCATAACAGGTTAATACAATTTGAAGTAATGTAAGAAATAAATGTCAAAATACATGGTTACAACTATCAGAAATCAAATGTACAGCCAAATCAATCAATCGGTCATAGCTTTGTCTTGACTTTTACTTTCCATATTTCCTTTAAACCCCACCATTCTTTGTGTCCCACCACAACCCACCATATTTATCAGTGTGATAATTCACATTTTTATTAGAACAAATGCTCCCACAGACACATTGAGACATCCCTTCCCATCCCTTCTCATCCCTTCTCATCTTCATTTTATTCTTTGCATGAGTGGTAGTAGAAATACTTGGACGTTTACCTTGATATGAAGCAAAGTATACTCTCACATCAATTCTCTCAAACTCTCTAATTATCTAAAAAAATAAAAGTTTGCAACAAGGACATAAATAAATAAAGTCTGTAAGAAGAAAATATGTATATGTATATATATCTGTATATGTAACGTATAGGCACACACAGACACACTTCGTTTATTTCAGAGTGTCTTAATTCCAAATTGTATGTTTTGTTTATTCATTGTAAATTAGGAACTGCTATACTTTGCTATACTTAAAGATCCACTAGTTAAGTACCTGGTTGCTGAAGTGGCCTATCTTTGACTACGTAAGTGGAACTATCAATTTTACACCTACATACATTGCTGCCTATTAAGGTTCTCATTCTGTTCTCATAATATGAATAATCATGTCTCTTCAAGTGAGAACCGCATGGGCCTGAGCAAGCTTTATATCCCTCCATGTACGTGTGATATCATACAATCTTTCATTGGCATATGCAGATTTTTTTACACAGATTTTTCCCTCATGCAGTGCACCAGATGGACCTGTTCTTGGATGAAGAAGGTGCATATGGAAAGAGTCAGGTCTGTGGACCCCATATCTCTTTTGTCTCAGAAGCTGGAACTGAATCAAAACTAGGCAGAAGGCTGAAGCAAAGCACGCAGCATTCTTTTATTTCAGTTAGTTAAAAGGTGGGAGACTGGATTCTACCCCTGGCTCCCTGGTGGCAGGCAAGTCACTTAGTATTTTCAGAGGTGATCGTTAATTCCATCCCCTTCTGTTCATTGATAAACTAGAGTTTTGGTAATCTAAGATCTGGTTTATATATAGGCTAAGCACTCCCAACTGCAAAATGAAGTTAGTGAAAGCAGCAATCCGAACATACAAAGTATCATAAAATACTAAAGACTGAACAACCTGGTCCTACACACTTGTAACTGGGCACCAAAA
Organism: Cariama cristata; assembly: GCF_000690535.1. NCBI lineage: Eukaryota > Metazoa > Chordata > Aves > Cariamiformes > Cariamidae > Cariama > Cariama cristata. The sequence goes on along the minus strand of NW_009634737.1, from coordinate 19,144 downwards.
AATAATGGAAGGACTTGGCCTTAATCTCTTCACCTCATTTCCCTCTCCCTAAACTAGCAATATTATCTCTTTATTATGTAGTGTGATGTTTGAAGTTTGATGTTGAATTAATGAATGTTCATGAAGCGCTCTGATATTAGCCACAGAAAACCCTATAAAAAAAATGAATCATTCTTCCTTCCTTCATAATTTAAATAATATGAAATAAGTAAATGAATCTTGTGGCTAAAGACTGAAAAGTGATGGTAAGATGAAATTTTTACTACCTCTGTGTGAGTGAGCATCATCCTGTGCCCAGATTAAAGCAGGAGGCATGTGGAAAGAAAATATATAACTAAAATATTTGATAACCTTGACTATGCAACCTTCATATTGTTCTTTTAATTATTTTCCCCCCACCTAAAATACACACACCCCCAATATTCTACCTCTTGCTGTATAACAGCAACAGACTTTTAAACAACTTTTAAAAGGACTTCAACAACAGACTTTTAAAAATTCAGAAATTAACTTCAGCTAACAGCACTTGATTTACATACTACTGACTAGTTTCATTTTCATGGAACACCAGAAAAAAAATGCCCTTACCGTTTTTATTGATCTCACAGCTACAATATCCAAGAAAGTTACTGCTCCAAAATCAAGAATGAGACTGTGGATGGGCACCTTGGGGATGTTTACTTTGACTGGGAGTTCTGAATTCCAGTCCACCTGGATCTCTACTTCTTTGGTGGGAATTTGAAGATCTGTGTTGTCTTCAGGTTCCTCATCAGTCTCAAAAGCTTCATTATTGATACCAGGCTCACTGATGATGCCATTCTAATGTGCAGATAATATATGGAATATAGCATTTAATCATGGAGAAAGTTTTGGAGTTGCAGGAAGTACTTCCCTGTGATACCTTCTGTTTCAGGAATGAACAAGATGGATACTTGTGACCAGCACCCCCTGCTCCTGACCCCTGGTAATGTGGTTAGCGTAACCAACGCCATTTCATAAGGCAAGTAGCCATTCTCTGTGACCGAGCAGGTCACGTATTCGTTCCCTTTCCCCTCATTCTCAGGCCTTGAAGGTCCTGTGAGCCAAGTAGACAAACCAGATTTATTCTTCCCCTCCCTACCAGCCTCAAGATTCATGGGCACCAGGCTGATTACTCCCTTCCTTGCTGGCTTTGAAGGTCCCAGGCACCCAGTCAACCAGGTGTTATTGATGACCCTGTCACAGAACAGGGACACATAACAGCGCACAGGGCACTGTCTATAAAATCAAGCAGTTACAAGTCCTAAGTGGGGAATTTGGACCAGAACTGCTGGTGGAGAGTGAGACCTGTGACCCCCCCACCCCGGTGGCCAGGGATGCGTCCACTGTCGTCAGCTTCCTCTGAAGACTGGGTGAGTGACTTATCTTCTTTTACATAATTTTTGAGTCGACATTGTGATTGTTATATTGATACATCAAACAATGTATTAAGATCTGACCCGATCTGCAGAGGGTCCAGGTGATTAGAAACCATAAGTTAAGTTACGGTCTAGGTGATTAGAAACTGTAAATTAAATTGTATTATAAATTCTGTATTATGCTACTTAGAAATTGTACTACATTAATTCTGTTTGTAGAAATCCTGTGCCATTCTAATCATAAATTCTGTGCTATACTAATCATAAAATCCTGTTAAGAAAAATAAAGCTTTAATTGTAACTACATTTTAGTGCCATCATCATTCTGCAAGGATCCCCAAAAGAACCTGTCCCCTTAGTGTTGGGTGACAATACTGCACCCAAGGATTTAAAGAAAAACAAGACAGTGCACCTAATTGCCTCTTCCTCTGTGCAGTGTATTTCCTTTCCTCTTTTTTTCTTTGTTAAAAGAGCATCTTCCTGCAAAGAGGCCACTATCCAGAAAAATTAATACCTCAGAGCTACTCCCTTCCTCAATAGCTTTATTTCTAGGAGATATTTAAGACCAGTATTTTCAACTTTGAATTAGATTTACTATATATGATAACATGATAAAATGAATATGTCAAAAGCTGGAATATCACATAACTGAGCATTTAATGGCATCAGAAATTGTAATATATACAGGAAATACTGCGTCCTGCACTGAGAGCAATGACAACAGAAAACGCGTTTCTAACTTCCAGCTCTGGAGATTTAGTAGGTTGCCTGTACCTGTCCACTCCTGTAAGCATTTAATTATTGAAATGTACGTTCCATACTCAGAAGAACATACGCTGCTTTCTTTAAAGAGGATGTTGAAGGCTATGTTTACCAGCCAACTGATACACCTCACCTGTGCATAGGAAGCTGGATAATAGGAACATGTACACATGAAAAAGCCAGTACTGTTACTGCACAGAGACAATCTGAGGTGGTGAGGAGTAGAGATAAGATCAGGGAATCTCTTGCTTCCACTCCTGTTGACACTGTGACTGTAACAGCTGCCTGAATCTGCAGGGTCTTTGGCAATAGGTGTACTGCTCTGAGAAGTCTGCAGCTCTCAGACTTCCTACCATAGTAATAAGTCACACTTTTCCATCTCTATTTTAAATATGAGTACAGAGGAACTCATAATTAAGGCTAAAGTAATAAGCTCTAACAGTAATCCTTTGAGAAAGAATAGAAAGGAAAAAAAGTTTACCTTTGTAGCTTTTAATTTCCCCTTCTTGATTAGCTTTTGTATCTTCCTCAGTGCTTTGAGTCTCTTATTATATACCTTGACTGCATCAAATCCTACCTACAGAAAAAGGATCAAAATTATTTAACTTTACCTAGATAAAATTCTGGGGAAATCTCAAAGACAGTTAAGCATCCAAAACCATCACATATCACTTACTGTGGATTTGAGGCTGTTTTTCAGTCCATCAATGTTAGCATAAAAAATTGGACTTGAAAACTTGAGAATCTTCACACCTTCTGGTTCTATAACCTGTAGCCAAAGAATATAAGGTTAAGCAGCAACGGCCGTATTTTGGCTAATAAGGAGCAGTTTAACTGTTTCAACAGTTCAAATATGTATCTAATTCACAAAAGATGGCATATCTTTGCTGATAATTGAGGTGATTCAGTTTTTAGAAGCTTACAGCCCCAGCATGCAACATGGACCAACCATCTGGATCAAGATGAAGAATTTAATGCTGAAGCTTGTTATCTTTAAGCACTCCACTTCCAAATTCAAGTTGTCCACAGTATGCAAGGCACTGGCTTGTAGGCTGAAGGGGAACAGCTCAGCAATGACTTACATTTTTGTAGTCCTTGACCTTCTTGTAGATGTCTGTGCCAGGAATGTTTCCAAAGCCACCCCATGAAGGACTAACAGAAAGAGAAAGAAAAGACAGTGAAGGTAAACATCATACTTAGACACTCACAGAATTGAAGGGATTGCTACATGCAAACTGTCATAGACTCTTGTAGTCTGCTCTCTTCTGCCAAATTAAAAGCTTCATTGCAAAAGTGTTGCATCTGGTTTGTGTTGCTGTGCAAGGGTCTTTTCCTGATTTTGATCTCAGCCTACTTGCTGCACCATTTTGATGTAGAGCTGTATGAATAACTTGTTTCATTTGTTTCCCAAACCAGAAAAATGTTTTAAAAGTAGATTATTTTGGTATGAATGAAAAAACTATTTTCTGCCTCTGAAAAAAAATTGATCACTTTTTTAGTTTCAAATCAACTGAAACAATACTTTTACATCCTTTTCAGATTACTTAAAACTTTTTATCCAACTCTTTTAATTTTTATTTCCATCAATAACAAAACCAAAATATTTTGCAGTCTCCAGATATATTTTTAACAGTTGAAGCAAATTGTTTTGAAGTTTGTAAAGCCTTACCTCCCTTTTATATTTTGATTTCACATATCTGAGTTGAATTTGGGAATGTTTTTTGAGGTTCTTCAAAGTCCATTTTTTATAATCTATTATTCTGTAACAACATTTGCAAGGCTTTATTTTTACACATTTCTGACAGTGCAACTACCCTTTGGTATTGCTAGTAACCATATTCTCTGGACTCCAGGCTGAAGGAAAGGAGTTATGTTGTATTTTCAGAGAAAAAAAAAAAAAATCAATGAAAAGTAGCAAGATGGCCAAATAAGATTCTGCAAAGCCACCTTTTCTCACCATTCCACTACTGTATGTTCTCTGAGCAGCCACAAATCAGCCACAAGCACAAAATTTTGTCTTATTCTCATGCTTTCTCTTCCTCTTCTTTCACAGGCATACACTCAGTCTTGTATAAGCAGAAGTGAAAAGGTTATTGGCATGTGCAATGTATTGTAGTAGTATTACATGCTAAGCATTACTATAATGATCAATTAATTACACAAGCCATTCATACATCTTTTTATGTTTGATCTGGAATGTTCCTGTGGCTTTCCAGAACTCAGCTATGTAGGTGCATAAATAACATATGGCTAAGTACCACGAGAGTACCCAACATGATATAGAAAAAATACTGACAAAATAATGCAGCTTCTCTTTTATCAGTGTAATTAAATGGTAGCACACAAACAGCATTTTGTTCTAAAGAATAGATTTTTTCCATTTCAAAATTTTTGTAAACCTAAGCAGATTTTCTTCCACAAATCATGTTGCTTTTCAGCATATTGTCTTATTTTCATGGTGTAACACTAACAATTATTTCTGATCCTGTGTTACTTACAACTGAACTCTCAGCACAACTGTCAGCAATCCAAACAAAAGGCCAGCAAGTAATCCCAAATCAAGTCCCAGAATGATGGATGCTACACATGTAAAAACCCAGATCATCTGGAGAGGAAATAACAAATGTAAAGTCTCTTAATTATAACATATAATTCCTGGTCATGCTAAAGAGTCACTAGACCAGACAATATATGTAGCAGAAGAATTTAACTTTGGAGATGATCATAGCACACTGGCTATTAGCTGACTTCCATACAAAAGTCTTCCTCTTCCTCCAAGGTGCTTCTATCCATCACTATCTTATTAGGCATAGTTAGCTTTTTAGGAATTTTTTTTTTAACATAACAACATTTTTCAAGGATCCAGTTACTTTGGCGAACTTAAAGGAGATGCAGTTAACTCTTGTATTTTCTTCCTTCTGATGGTGGCAGTCTTTGTTAATCTTTCTTTAGAAATTGGAAAGAATTTGTTTTCCTAAGATGTAAAATACTGCAAGATGACCCACCTGCAGACATACAGAGAGGGAAGGGGGCTCCTCAGTGATATCTAAGAATCAGAACTGCTGCAAAGAGAGTTATTTCATATTAACAGGTTGATGGCACTCTCTAAAGTCTCCACTGAATATTCAGGCAGAACAGTTGAAGTGGGCTCCTCAGTTCCTCCCTACGTCACTGCTCAGGCAGAATACCCAGTGGACCCAATCTTTCAAAAAGCTTAGTGCCCGCACTTCTCACTGAAGTCAGTGGGATCTTTTACCTATAAAGAGAACTAGTAAATGATTGACTAAAAATTTCAGATCTACCTAAGGCAGGTACTGCCCAATGACACACACTGTAAAATCTAAGCATAGTAAGGACAGCATGCAATCTTTTCCTGCCCTGACAGCCACACTGAAGGTCTATTCCACAGAAAGCACAGTAGGAGATGTGTACCCTGAGTTATGGTTATAGTGGTTCATAAGAAAAACCTGTTCATACATCCCTTAGCATGCCAAATGAATCCACATTCTAGCTTGGATTAGTCTTGCTACAACAATAAAACATATTTTCTAAGGACTACCTGAGGTTATCCAGGCAAATGGGATGCTAATGTGGTAACAGCATAAATGTATGTACATGAATTAAGAAAAGGTCAGCTTTTCTCACCCTTTCAACTGTGCAAAAGATAAAAGCAGAAGGATAAAAGTGGCAACAGGCCATCTTTATTCTGATTTGCAAGCCATCTCAACACAAGATTGCTGTAAACTATGGTAATTGCTGTGAATCATAGAATCATAGAATCACTTGGGCTGGAAGGGACCTTTAGAGGTCATCTAGTCCAACCCCCCTGCGGTGAGCAGGGACATCTCCAACTAGATAAGGTTGCTCAGAGCCCCATCCAGCCTGACCTTGAATGCCTCCAGGGATGGGGCTTCCACCACCTTTCTGGGCAACCTGTTCCAGTGCTTTACCACCCTCATTGTAAAAAATTTTTTCCTTATGTCAAGTTTAAATCTACCCTCTTTTAATTTAAAACCATTACCCCCTGTTCTGTCACAGCAGACCCTGCTAAAAAGTCTGTCCCCATCTCTCCTATAGGCCCCCTTCGGGTATTGGAAGGCCGCAATGAGGTCACCTCGAAGCCTTCTCTTCTCCAGGCTGAACAACCTCAACTCTCTCAGCCTGTCTCTCTATCACTGCACAGGAATACCCTGATTCGCACCCTTACTGTGCGGTATAGGGAATAAAGAAGATAAGCAGAATAGTATGCAAAACTCTAAAATGGGGAATTTTTAACTGACCTCATGGCACTTGCATTTTGAGGACACACATAAAATTCGTCTGATGTTAACTCTACAAAATTCTGTTTACATGGTAGTTAAGAGAACCTTGGATGGCATTAAAAGGCAAAAAGAAAAACAGACAAAAACATTCAGGAGAAAATTAAAAATTAGGTTACTTACAGCATCCACTTTATTCTGCCTCCACAGACGGGGAACGTCGAACACTTGCATGAACATCCCTTTCAAGTTAGCTATGACTACAGCTGCCAATACAGACTGTGAAGAAAAATGATGAAAAAGTGTTGTTCAAAAGCAAAGATGCATATTAAGATAGCGCTCAACATTATACACTATAAACCAGAGCCTCGTTTGGTATCAGTCACCATAGTTTAAACAGGGCTATTAATCCTGCCCATCAAAGTTGAGCATTTGGTGGCTGTGCTGCAGAGGACGAGCACGGTACCTTTTGTAAGGGCTCTAGCAATTTCCCCAGGGCAACAATGGAAATCAAAACAATCCCAGCTGAGATTATACCAGCAACCTGCAAAGAACAGAGTGTTTATAGGAAGTTAATTTATTAATAGTCTATCTTATGTTTCTAGGATTACAAAGAAAAATGTACAAGTAGTTGCACATTACATTTCTTTAGGAACAAGGAGACCTGCCAAAATGCCATTGTGTTTAGGCATACGTGGGCGATCATTATACACTTCACCTAACACAGAGGGAATTCAATTAAGTAGGTAGTGCAAACAACTGCCTGCAAGGCTCTTGGAGGGGTTATGTTGCATAGACAGATGAAAGCAGCAGAGTCTGTGTGTCAGCCAGAAAAGGGGCTGCTGGATAACCTGTAGTTCTCCACTGTTAAAGAACGCAAAGCTGTAGTACTGTAAAAGAGTATACTCAACATGAGAAAGATGGCACATGGGCAGATGATGAATGGCAAATGGCAGGGCTGCTCAGGACAGTACATGGGACCTTAAATATCTCATAGGCAGCTGCGAGAGGATTTCCTCCCTCATCCTGAATTCCTACTGTGACACACACAGTCCTTTAAGTGGGAATGAAATTCTGGGGAATTAGGCATGAAGGATTTCTAATCTCTACTGTAACTCATGCTATGTAAAACTTGATTGCCCTCTTCTGGCAGAGCTACAAAAGTGATCCACGACCAGAGCACAAGCTGCTAGCTCAGCAGGGTACCTGTGGCTTTCCACGTGCCAGCAACACAATCGTGTTAGGACTGTTTTCATCCCATTGTGAAAGCTGTGCCCTATACAAGATTAAATTTACCCGTGCACAGTACTAGTAAGAAGAGGTCATTACCTGAGTCTTTCCACCAGTACTTTCTTGGACTGCGGTCCGTGAAAGAGCAGTTGTTGCAACAAAACAAGAAAAGGCACCTGAAAAAATGTTGCTGAACCCAAAGGCAATAAATTCCTGAAAGATAATTGGATGATGCTATAAATACAGATACCCGAAGACAGTTTTGCAATGGAGAATGACAATAGCTTCTAGAGTAGTTTATAAAGTAGGGAGCACAGTAATATTGAGAAGAGTATGGATTAGTGATAACTGTTAAATGTTTACACAAATTCCTCTTGTGCCAGTGTAACTACCTGTGTTTGGAAACCAATACAATGAAGTAGGTATACTGTCCCTGACATGGACATACTCATCTTGGTATAAAGATGTTTAAAGCCTATTTCCATCGATGTTACCAAACCTAACGTTTCTAATGACTACACTGGTATAATTGCATCAAGAAATGGGACTAGTATAAATTTAACTCCCAAGTATCATCAACTAAACAAATAATTTTAATCAGTATAACAGTCTGAGTTTAGACAAGCCTTTAATTAATGCAAAGCATTGTATTATTAGTAGAACTAATCAGGAACTTTGCAATAAAACAGTTTCACTGAAAACTTCTAGTTTGTTGAGCCAGAAGTTTTTCACTCTAAACATCCCAATGAACTCATGCTGAGTCCCAGGCAGCGTTCTCATAGATTTGCCCCAGGGTCACAGATGCTGGCACCTACTGATGCTGGTTGTTCTGCTCAAGTGACAAGGACCCTGGGAGCTTTATGTCCTGGGATCTGGGCCATTCCTCTGCTGGGAAATGAGGCATTTGGGAGCTGCCTGCAACCCCATATAATTGACAGAAACATTGTTTTCACCAAGCTGACATACTCACAAGAGCTTTTTCACTCACTGCAAATTTTTAAAAATAGAATTTAAGATTTTATTTTGACTCTCTCCATTCTTTTCTCCAAAATGAAATTTCCTGTAAGCTTTTCATTAAGCTTCATTTTGAAGTCAGGTTCTTTAACAGAACAGACCTAGATGATTCATGCCTATTCCTGTGCAACAGCTGTGCTCTGCAAGAAAATGTTGGAAGTATAGTTCCTAGTGTTCTTAGGTCTTAATAGTCTATGAATCTGTTAAGACAAAATAAACACTGGCAGATAATGGTATTGACCCATCCTTCAAACTTACTTTACTACTTGCTTTTATGATGTTATTTTAACTTCTCCAGTTCACGTGAACTATCTGTTCATCATTCATGGCTGCATTTAACCTTTGCTATGTGTAAAATTCATAGCATAATTTTGAAAGGAAGGCAATTTGCTTTTACAGACAGTAATTCTACTACTGCAATATTTAATTAGTATCTTTGAAGCACATCAGTGCTGGTAGAACAGCATATTCCACAAAAGTACAACATAAACAGCACTTCCAGGAATATGTATTATTAATTCAGATTTATTAAACTGAAAGTCAATGCATTTTAGGCAACTTTAAATCAAAGTGTTACCAGATATGAACTTTGTGTATTGTAAAGTGACCAGCATGTTCAGGAGTATAATTTTGTCACGTACTGCAAAACAGTGTTTCCAAAATCAAACTTTATTTAATCCATTAGTACTAAAATAAAGCACTCATTAAACAAAGTACTCAGCTTATCTATTTATTGTAGTGAGTGCATTTTCTCATATGTCCAAAGGACAAAATTCAAAATTAGCATAGATGCAGGACAAGGATGCTTTCTGACATTTTTCTCCCATGTCCATGGGCAAGCCACATAACCCCTGGCGAAGACAGGGAACAACTGCAGGAGTCCTCCAAGAGCCTGTGAATGCACATCTCGTGTAACATTCTAGCTACCTGCCTTTAGAAACCAATGGGTAAAACAATTCAGCTATTTGGTGCAGACAGTTATTAAAGTATGTTCATATGCTGACAAGTACAATAATTTATTCTGTAGGAATAAAATCGTGCCTTAACTGAGAAGTTCAAATGATACAAATCCTGCTTGCAGACTAAGCCTAAATAAAGCTGTCTGGAGCAACTTCTTAGCTTGACATTGCCTTCCCCCGGCCCCAGCAACACACCTCAAAATATGCTTTACAAGTGGAAATGGAAAACAGGTTGCTAAAGCAGGCCGTGTCAACTTGACATCACCAGAAAATTCCCCTATACAGTGCTTAGCTTTAATTAGCTTTTCAGAGCTACTGCAGTCACTAAAGCAATATGGAAGGAATTAGTTAGTATGAAAAGCCCACACTGAAGACAAAGCACATCTGGCTCATCTCTATGTGGTAAATTTGTCGGGTAATATATGGCCATTTCAGCTTTTTTTTTTTAATAGTTGAAAGAATTTCTCCTGTCAGACTTCAGCTTTAGTCTGAAAAATGAGTGTAAAGGATGTTTCTTCCATTTGGCTACGTAAGTCAACATGAAACAGAACTTACATTCGCTTGTTTATAAACTATTTTGGTTATACATACCTGGTTTCCATCAATAGCATAGTCATACTTGGTGGCATATACTTTCCCCACAGATACGGCAATAGCATAAGCAACAATAGCAATGGAAAAGGAAGCTGCTATCATCTGGGAAAACAGGCTGACATCTGGAGGTTCGGGAGGCAAAAATCTAGCATTTAGAAAATATATTAGTGTTATCAACTTTGATCAAATTCTGTTCTTACTAGAATTGTCAAGGAGTTTGAGGCGCAGGCATACAGGTTGCTTATAATATGAAGTGTAATGTTTCAAGTTAATAAAAAGGTGGAAACAGCCCATTGACATACAGAACACGCTTATCTAGCTCACCATAGCCCAAATCCTGATGCTATTAGTCAGCAACAAAGCTCCCATTGTTCTCAGCATGACTGAGATTTGGCCTTATGATAGCAAAGTGAAAAAGTACATTTTTTGAAGCATTGAATAAAGGATGTATTGAATAGTACGATGAATTACATAAATATGTTAATGACACTTCCTACTATTGTTAACATACTTCTTCAGAAGATCTCAAAAACATTTTATCCCCTACTGTGTTTCCACAAATTTTAATTAATCAAGCCCTGAATACCAAATGGAATGTGAAGGTTACTACTGTGAAGTGCTCTGAATCTTTCAAGTGAAAGTCTCTATCAGTGTAATAGGAGCAAGGATGTTGAGGATGACTATGGAAGTGACAGGATTGATTGGGATAACAGCAGTGGCATGAATATGAATCACAAGAGGGATAACTCAGGTCTACAGAAATTAAATCTATGCAGAATTTAATTATTCAAAATCCTTTAATCTTATTTTTTTTTACATTTTCCATAGTCATGTATTCACTTCATGAGCACGAAGCAGTTAATTCTCAGATGAACATCATGAATCAGGTAGACGTTCCTAAGCCCATTTTACAGAAGGAGGAATGCTAGGCAACATATTTAGATGGCATAATTGACAGAGTAAAACTGAGGAAATCTCCAGCTTTGAGTTCCAAATGCAGGTTATGGCTCTCTATCTCTTTTATGTCTTTTCTCTTACCACTGTCATTTTTAGCCAATTAAAATAATACCTATTTCCTAGAAAACAAAGGCACTCACCCTCTTGGAATGCTCTTAACAATGCCTGCACTGTATTTTTTTTCCAAGTTGGCAGCATATGAAATGCCAGTGGCTACTATTGTCTGTAATAAAATAAAACAACAGGTTTAATTCTTAAAAAGAGTTCTTGTCTTCCTGTAGCTAGCCCCATCTATTTTATCTGTTATCAGATTTTGTTATGCTCCTTTGCTTACCACAATAACTTCTATCGGAATTGGTATAGGTATCTTGTGTTTGAACCGATCATTTATTTCTTTAACTACCATGCAGACAAAAATGGTGAGGAGTCCAGCAATAAGATCTGCAATGTTGGTGGTACCAATTTTTTCAAATGTTTCAATAAGAGTCTGAAAAATAAAAATGACAACATAAAACATGCCCATGTCCACTTGAAGGATGTGAAAATACTCATGAGAAGATCCAGATGCATGGGGTTTTGGAGGAGGCTGAGTTACTTCTTTGTTCAGGCCTGGAGGAGCCTGAGGATAACGTGCTGTCAAGGTGCTACAGAATCAGTGAATGGTTTTAATGGGAAATTTAACTGAAAAAGCATAACTGCAAGAATTGTCCACGGAGAGGGCTTCTGCTTCCCAATTTTTAGGAAATTAATACGGAGTAAGAAAAGCTAAACCCCTACGTGTGTTTTACCTCTACCTGTTCTTGGAGCAAGGAAGGGAAGATCTATAGCTTCTTCACTTTGTCCGAAGAGCAAGGGAGATCCTCATTTTTCTATTCAAAAGACAGCTAGCAGACCCATGGGCAAAACTCTGGTTCACTACGTGCCCAGTACACATGGTCTGTGGATTACATGTTTCCTATTTCCACTGTTGACATACAGAGAATGAGCATGAACATGTGGGTCCTGCCAGGCTGTGGAGAATCCTACACTTGAGAAAAGCAGTCACTAAACCTCACCTTATGGTACATTAACCCTCCCAGCAGAGTTCAGTCCCAGGCTGGAGGACTCTTACAACTGGGCTGCAATAGGCAGCTCCCTTCTCTACCCTTGCCATGCCCTTGCTTGGTCCTATTGTTTATTGCAAGCAAGTGTGCACAGAAAACATGAAGGGCTGATTACAGAAAAGCTACAAATACTCCTCTGTCCTCCTCCTAGGCATCAGGGTAATTCTCACTTCCCTCCTGTCTCCAAGAAGATTATCCAAGATGCCTTCCTGAAACACTGAATCAGATGCCTTTCTTTGGGTGACTGAAGCCATTTCTTGCCTGTTGTACTGCTTACCGTGGATCCCATTCTCACTGTCCCTCTCTCGCACTGCCCCACTTCACAGGGGAACAATAACTTCCTAACTTTGGGTCCCGGATTCTGCTGATGTTGGATGCTTACTGTTGCAGTTTGTTAAACACCACTTCTGAAGCAAGTCCAAAACTTGCTGAAGCTGACACAGCAAGTCACTGGTTCAGCAAACCAGAAATCACAATTTCTTTGCTCTACGCTTGTCTGCAAACACATTGACTTGGCTCACCTGTTAGAACACAGAAGCTTTGAGCTTTAACCTAAAAAGTCAGCATTCCACTCAGGCTTGCAGGAGCTGGAAGAACCATGTAATTCCTTTTCAAAACTACTTTCTACTAAATGTACCACCCTTCAATAAACATAAGAAATAAGAGAGAGAAAAACCCACTGGATTAACAAGTCCATCACCCTGCCAGGTCTGCTCTAAGGTCTATTACGTAGTACTTTGTCTAATTTTCCTTGTTCTTTAGTTTTCATTAATTCTGAAAAGGCCAATAACATAATACATTTTTTCCACCCCCAAATACTCCACCAGATTATTTTCCTAAATTTTACCTTGCTGTTTGTAGTTATGTTCATCCTGTTAATGCTAATCTATATGTCTAATGTATTTTTGCTAGTCTGGTTGCCTGAACTGGCATGTAAAATCTGTAAACACATTTTTTTGCCTAGAACAGCCTCTTTTAGAAATCTGTTATTCTAAGGTGAAGTGCTATGGAAGATCTATAATATTATGAACCTGAATAGTTTCATGCTGAAGTCAGTGACAAAACTCTCAATAATTTTCCTGGGGAAGGAGACTATTCCATAATATGAGACCTCTAGGAATTCAGTATTTCTGTAATCCAGCCAAGACATTTCTCCATTTGTTCATTTTCTCTAAGATCAACAAGTGGAGTTGTGACAGCAACATTTAGCCTCACCTTAGCTAACCAGTAGGTACCTGGCCACAGGGTGGGAATCCACATCCTTCTTTAGGTATTCAGAAGTATGGCTACAGTGTGGAATGAAGAATGATGCCCTTTACCAGAATGACCTGCTGGTTTAAGAGTAAAGAGGCTTGGGACCAGTCAGCTTTGGGAGATGATGTTAAGAAATTATGAAACGTCCTTCACAATAAGCCAGAAAGCAAGGGGTGGGACAGAAAGTGGTCTCCAGAAGTGACAACCTAGAGAAGAACTGTTTTGCTGGATAATTACATTTAAATTTGATGTGAAAAACTGCTCGGCCTGAAAAAAACCTCAAGATGGCAATTAAGACTTACTGTCTGGGGAACCCCGAAAGCAGCTACTCAGAGCCCCACAGCTATAAATGAACAGCTGCAGATCTTCATGACAGTGAGAACTAAGTGAATGTCCTATACTTACCACCATATATATGAAACATTCCTGTATGAAATGGGAGCAGAAGATAAACAATTATGTAAAAATTCTGGCATAAAACCAAAACAGATTAGAAGGGCATACTTACATATATTATGGAAAGGACACCATTATAGTTTTTAGTTGAAACATTTAGGACTATTTTCAATTGTGACACAAGCACTTGAAAAGCAGCTGCAGTTGTGAATCCCCCAACTAGTGGATCTGCAAGGTACCTCACAATGAAACCAATCTGAAGGACTCCAAATATTACCTGGAAAAACCATGAAGAATAACATCTTGCTAAACAACGAAAAGGTACGCTTTTATTTGGTGATTTCTTATGTTTTGTGCTTTTCTCTTTGTTGATACAGAGTCTTAGGACCATATTTCCCCATTGCAGCCTAGGGTAGCTTAATGTCATGCCATCCAAGGAAATAAAGGAGACCTGAAGAAATGTGTGAAAGGATGCTCCAGGATGTGCACCATTAGCACTAAGTTTCATGCAGGTCTCTTGATCTGCAATCACAGGACTATTCTTCTGTTGTCTGCGCTTCCAGTCATGCTGCCACAGACTCTGCCCAGATAAGAAGAATAATCCCCAAAAGCTCTTCAGAGTTTGAGATGACTTCCCTTCATTTTTGTGTTTTACTACAGGAAAAGGTCCTACTGCCCTAGTAGTTATTTCCATGCCATATGTTTTCACATTAAGATTAAAGCAATATCAACCTTGTGTCTTCAAGCCAACTGTTTTACCTGTAAAATTCCAACCAGAAATGTGAGGGTACTAGCAATCAGCACTCTCTGTGCATCTCTGGATTCAGTGTCTATCAGTGTCCCAGTACCATTAGTCCCTGTAGCATTACTGCCATCTATGAGAAAATTATCATCAGGGGCCATGCTCAATACAACAGATCCCACCATCAAACTGACTACAGGGAATGGACCTGTAATGATAAACAGAACACACTAAAGTTTAATGTACATCGAAAAGAAGCATTTATCAGACTAGACGAGCAAACTCTGAATCAGAAAATCCATGTAATATTTTAACTGGGGTACATTAGTAGTATTAGGGGGCCAGGAGCCACAGGCACTGCAAACATGACACAAAGATACAATTCCTTCCTCAAATAACTGATGTTGTACCTACAGGTACAGTTTCATGCTTTGCTTAAGCCAATTTAGAGCAGTACTAAGGCCAAAAGGGGCTACATGTTCCAACCACCTCCCTTGTATCAGCACCACTACCAGACAAAACAGATCACTGATCCAGCTGAAAGCAACTTTTATTTAATTTGCTTTGGTCATGGTTAGTTTTCAGCTGATCTAGATTGCCACATAGCTACATGGTCAGGAATCCCAACACCACAGTGGTGGCAGGAACATGCACCAAGGTGCAGAACCACATCTTTTGGCAGTAGTGTGGTATTACATTGGCTAAAGATGACTGAAACTATACTTTGGGCAAGATAC
Source organism: Cariama cristata (assembly GCF_000690535.1). Classification (NCBI taxonomy): domain Eukaryota; kingdom Metazoa; phylum Chordata; class Aves; order Cariamiformes; family Cariamidae; genus Cariama; species Cariama cristata. The sequence continues at coordinate 3,740 of NW_009634737.1, read as the reverse complement.
AGAGAGAGTAAGTGATTGTTGTATCAGCAACACACAACCTAAAATTAATCGTATTTGTTGCAGTTATTTACTAAAATCATGCAGAAAAGGAAAATGTCACGAAATGTCTTGAAGAAGAATAAGTTAATTTTACAGATACCTTAGAGGACACCTCATGAATAAGAGTATTGGAAAAAGCATAAAAAGGAGCATTTGATGATCTAGAAAGTAGGAATGTCAACATAAGTAGAGGTGACAACTCAGACCTGGATAGCAAATGTGAGCTGATAGGTAGGGTAGGAAGAGACAAACAAAGCGGAGAAAACAGAGAGAAGTATTTGATGCAGGAGAGAGGAAAGTTGATGAAAAAGCGTAGTATCATGCCAAAGCTTTGGGAGGGGAAAACGATCTATTCTTAGTAGATATGAACAAGGAAAGATTATATTCTGTTAGAATGAAGAAAAAGAAACTTCAGTGATCAAGCTCTAACATGAATTTTAAATTTCAGAACTGACAGGAAATAAACCCCATATTTTAAAGAAAATATTCAGAAAGAATCAATGAAGTTTACCCATAGCCTTGATGTGAGGACCTAGAGCGAGGCTGGAGTGGACACACAGGTTCTGGGTCTCCGCGACAGGCAAGGAGATGATACTGTCCACAGTGATCAAAAAAGGATGCAGCAAGGAAGGCTTGTAGAAAAGACTAAAAGAGCTCTGTTTTAGCCATCTTGAGCTTTAGCTGATAGACAAAATGTCTGTTCATGTTGCCTACAGAGGCCTTGATCTTGTAATTTCTTGCATAGATTGTAGCCAAAGACAAGATTTAAACTTCAGCATAAATGCAAGTAAAAAGCATGCCGGGGCACAACTGAAGTTAGCTATTATGCACAATTGCGTGTACAGACAAGAAAAAAGTCTTAAATCACCCAAGCCCACCAATATTCATATTCACCACAGCCAATTTAGTTCAGAAAGTAGTTATCTTGTATGAAATATGAATGTTCACAGTAAGGATTAACATTTTGTAATAGATAATTCACTGTAACTTGAACACATGCAGTTACCAACTGAGATGTGCCTTGATGTTCCCAGGAAAAAATATGTCAGGATGGGAAAAAAGGCAGAATAGAGACCATATCCAACAGGAACTGCAACCAGCAAAGCATATGCCAAACCTGAAATGATAGATCATGAAAATGTCAGATTTAAAATCTCTCAACAAACTTCTATCTTGTCTAGAATAGACTTTCAGAAAGATTTACTCCTTTTGTGCAGAGGCAATTTAGAATGTGTTTTGTCTCTAAATCAGTTGCAGGCATATATGTGAGTATCAATGACTGTAAGTGATTGTATATCCCACACTGGCAGTTGGATGAGTACGTACTGAAAGATGTTCCTATATTTGTATAGGTAGCACAAAACTTAGGCTCAGATGTGAAGTTTAAGTGTGGGAACACTGTTGTAAGAGTGAATGGTCTGTCTCTTGAGAGAAAAGAGCGATATGTGAAGTGTTCTAGTTATAGACAGAAATTTCAAGCACAGACTGTGAATTATTGTACTACAAATACGCTTCAGTATGTTCAGCCTTTCTGAAAATCAGGCCACCTTTTTTTCAGTATCAGCTTATAAACTTAAATACCAAAAGTAAATTACACAAATTTGGGAGATTTGATCCTTATCATAGTCTTCCTTTGTATACCTGTGCAAGCCATCAAATCCAACAAACAATGAAAAAATAAAAGTTGCCTTCAGTATCATATCCTGGTTAGCTCCCACTGCAGAGTAGTATTCTCCTTCAAAGATACCGCAGAAACCTATCAGAGTTCAAAACAAGTGAAGTCCTGGTCATACTACTGTGATTGGTGGGAGAACTGCAAGCAACACACACAGTTGCCGGGAGTTAGGGACTTCAGTGACCTCAAGATCCCAGAAGCCTCTTTTCTGGCAAATGTTTTGGCCAATTTTCCCCATATTGCACAATTTAGAATTTCAAAATTATTATATTTTTTTTAAAATGACAGCTAGATTTAGATTTGCACTAATTCACACTAATGTGTTTTTTTAATACATAGGTGGGAGACCAAACAGAAATTCAGAAATCAGTTTTACAAGTGGAATCTAATTGTGGGAAAATCAGGCCCCACTGTAAAAAAAAAATTAGGGGTTTACAGTAAGAGCATAATAGCTGTTATCAGTCATGTGAAAAGCCCATCTAGCCCAGTTCATTTAAAAAAGGCAGGGGAGTCCTGTAACGTGGAACTCTGCTGGACTGTAAGCAAATCACTTTCTTATTCCTCAGGTCACTCTCTGCCTGGGGCAGAATTTTGTAATGCTTTTTTTCTGCCAGTCTGTGCCTTCCTAGCACGCTCCAAGGGAACAGACAGTAGGGAATACTTGTGGCTAATTGGGAATGCATAAACTGCTTTCTTTGTTCCCAGTGTGAATCTTTGCCCCCCTCTGCAAACACTTAATTTCCATTGACGGAAAATGTGAGGTTGACAGAACTAGCTTAACCTCCTCCCGTCCTGAAAAATCGTGAAAATAGTGTAAGAACACTGTTGAGATGAAAGAAATGAATGCGCTGTATCACGTCAGGGTTATAGCTAGTCTGGTCTTTGCCAGTGGACCTTATCAGCTGCCTCAGGCAGAATGGTTCTGCCCTTTAAGTCTTCTTTAACTAGCTTATTTTAATTAATTTCTGCTTATTTCTGCCACTTTTCTATTTGTTCATCTACTGAATGCTTTCCTAATAAATGGAGTAAGAAAATAAGGAAAACTTAGTATTGCAAGCCAGATACTGTAAATATCCACCAAGTTTATAAATTTTTTTAATGTGAATACGCCACCACCTTTTTGAGGGTTGTTTTCTACAGACACCTGAACAACCTTATGGGCCAAATTTTAAAGGAGAGTAGATATCAAGCTTGCATTATTTTGGGGCAATAACTAGATTTTTGCAAGCAGCTGCAGGAGAGCTGTAGGCTCAGATAACCAAGAAAGAGAAATAAGACCACATGACCTATCTGATTTATCACAATGTAATTAAAATTTTAAATACCAAAATGAATACTCTTTGAGTAAAAGGCTTGGAAGAAAAGTTAAATACATATTGGTAGCACATCAAAGGAAATTCAAATCTTCTAGCCAAGCAGAGGAAAAAGGAATAAATTAAAACCATCAATTATTTATTGCAAAATAATACCTAATATCTAGTATTAAATAACAAGTCTCAGATTTGTAATTCCACCTGCATAACATCGCTATGTTCAGCTGGCTCCCTTAATAGAAACATCCTCGAGAACGGAGGGCCGACGTGCCCGGCTTTACCTTGCAAGGTGGCGACGAGGCCGGTGCTGACCCCCGAGATGATATC